>NC_139514.1:2124140-2159140 GCF_947247035.1 Vipera ursinii
CAACATAAGACCGCAACGGAGCCTGAGATTTGTGTCGCTAAGCAAGCCAAACATCCCAGTTTTGATCACGTAACCATGGGGATCCTGCAGTGGAGATTTAAAGGTTATAAGTGACTTTTTAATAATAATAGTAATAAATAACAACAACAATAATAATAGTAATAGTAATAATAATAATGATGATGATCATAATTATGTTGGAAGGGACCTTTGGAGGTCATCTAGTTCAACACCCTTCTCATTTCTTTACGGCAATTTTTTATATTTGGAATTCCTGAACCGTCAGCCCTGATAAGAGATACGCCTTAGTTGGATCTTCCAATGGTGCCCTTTTCCTCTGGAACATGGCCACGGGGAAGTTGGAAATCAGCCTGGCGGGAGTCCACCGGTGAGGATTTTTTTCCCCCCTCGGATGGATTAACTTAAGATGAAGCTGCCGAGGTTTGGAGTTCAAATCTCACTCCGGGGGGGGGGGGCAATCAAAAAACATGCAAGAACCCTTAAAAGGAATCCTTTGTCAACTCTCCTCCTCTTAGAGGCCTATTTATGGGGGGAGGGGGGTGGTTGGTAGCTCCCTCAAAAGCAGCATTCATTGTTTTGAAGTGGGGTTTCAAAGTTTGGCCCCTTCATGACTTGTGGACTTCAACTCCCAGAATCCCTGAGCCAGCACGGGGGAACGTTGGCCCCTTCATGACTTGTAGACTTCAACTCCCAGAATTCCTGAGCCAGCATGGGGGAACTATTGCCCCTTCATGACTGGAGGACTTCAACTCCCAGAATTCCTGAGCCAGCATGGGGGAACTATGGCTCCCTTCATGACTTGTGGACTTCAACTCCCAGAATTCCTCAGCCAGCATGGAGGAACTTTGGCCCCTTCATGACTGGTGGACTTCAACTCCCAGAATTCCTGAGCCAGCATGGGGGAACTATGGCCCTTTCATGACTCGAGGACTTCAACTCCCAGAATTCCTCAGCCAGCATGGGGGAACTTTGGCCCCTTCATGACTTGGGGACTTCAACTCCCAGAATCCCTGAGCCAGCACGGGGGAACGTTGGCCCCTTCATGACTTGTAGACTTCAACTCCCAGAATTCCTGAGCCAGCATGGGGGAACTATGGCCCCTTCATGACTCGAGGACTTCAACTCCCAGAATTCCTAAGCCAGCATGAGGGAACTATGGCCCCTTCATGACTCGTGGACTTCAACTCCCAGAATTCCTGAGCCAGCATGGGGGAACTATGGCTCCCTTCATGACTTGTGGACCAACTCCCAGAATTCCTGAGCCAGCATGGGGGAACTATGGCCCCTTCATGGCTCGTGAATTTCAACTCCCAGAATTCCTGAGCCAGCATGTGGGAACTGTGGCCCCCTTCATGACTCGTGGACTTCAACTCCCAGAATTCCTCAGCCAGCATGGGGGAACTTTGGCCCCTTCATGACTGGTGGACTTCAACTCCCAGAATTCCTGAGCCAGCATGGCTCAGCTTGGAAACCTCTCCCTTTCCCCTCAGTGCGGCTGGCTCAGGAATTCTGGGAGTTGAAGTCCACCAGTCATAAAAGAGCCAAGGTTGCCTAGCCCTGACCTAGAGAGTCGTGCAATGGCCTCGTCTGGACTGAAATCCTCTCTTTTTCTCTCCAGCTCCTCCGTGAACGCTGTGGCTTGGGGTCCCTCTGGGGTCCACATAGGGAGCGTGGACAAAAGCCGCAAAGTTGTGTTGTGGAAGTAGCCGAGGAGAAGACGTGGCTGCCACCACCCCTGTCTCTTTCCTAGACTTGTGCCTTCCGAGGTGGAGCCCTGGACGTCCGAATGTGGACAGGCTGGTGGGGCTGAGAAGCTGGTCTTCCTTTGGCCCATGCGCCCCAGATGTGGGGCTTCCTTCTGCCTTGCTATTGGGGAGGGGGCGAAGGAGGCAGATGGGGAGCCAACTCTCAGTAGGCCTGAGAAGTCGAAGCAGCAAAGAGAGTTTCCATACATCGCCGAGCGACCGATCGGTTAGCAACAACCCTTCGGGGTAGGCCAGAGGTTGCAAAGCCTCCTGGAACTCGGCTGGATTATCAGAAGGTGTTATATTTGGCAGAGTGTGTGTGTCCTCGACTTACCGCCAAATTTCTGTTGCTAAGCAAGACGTTGATCCGAAACGGTATAGGGTTTACTTCCTGAGCAAGGGGTTGGACTGGATGACCTCCAAGGCCCCTTCCAACTTTATTATTATTATTTAAGTGAGTTTGGACCCCTTTTACCAACTTTCTCCCCACCGTTGTTAAGGAAATGGCTGCCCTTGTTAAATTAGGAATAATAATAAAGTTGGAAGGGGCCTCCTCGGAGGTCATCTAGGCCAACCCCCTTCTCACGGTTGTTAAATGAATCCTGCTTTGCCCACTGGCTTTACTTGTCCAAAGGTCGCAAAAGGGGATACCATGACACACACACACACCCCCGACCCAGGACGCTGCAACCGCCATAAATAGGAGTCCGTTGCCAAGCGTCTGAATTTTGATCATGTGACCGTGGGGGGGGTGCAGCCGCGACGGTCGTTAAGTGTGAAAAACCGGTCCTAAGTCCCTTTTTTTTCAGCGCCATTGTAGCTTCAAGCAGCCACTAAATTCTGTACAGAATTACAGAAGAATAGAATTGGAAGGGACCTTGCAGGTCCTCTAGTCCACGGGTCGGCAACTCGCGGCTCCCAGCCGCCCGGTGCGCGCGCACCTCTCCAAATGGAGAGTGGCACCGCCCGTTCCGAGAGGTGCGCGCGCACCTTTCCGAAGGGCGGAGGTGCGCGCGCACCTCTCCAAGCCGCCGCCGTCCCGTCCGGAGACCTGCCGCGTTCGTCAAACATTGACGAACACGGCAGCTGTGCAAACGGGATGGCGGCGGTTTGGAGAGTGCGCGCGCACCTCTCCCAAGCCGCCGCCGTCCGGAGACCTGCCGACGTTTGGGGAGGTTTGGGGAGGTGCGCGCGCACCTCTCGGAATGGGTAGCGGCGCCGCTTCTTGCGAAAGCTGCCGCGGCACGTTTGCAGGCTGCCGAAAGCGGCAGCTTTGCAGACGGGCCGTCGCTGTCGCGCAACCGGGAACCGGTTCCATCACACATTAAAAAAAAGACAACCGCGCGTGTCCACGCATGCGCAAGAAAAACCCATTTCGCGCATGTGCAACATGTTTTTTGCGCATGCGCGTGCATGGACGCACGCACGCGGCTCCCACTTTTTTTTATGTGTGATGGAACCGGTTCCCAGTGGCTCTTTTCCTTTTTTGGGTTGCCGACCCCTGCTCTAGTCCAAATCCACCCCACCTCCCCGCTCCCCGGATCGCATGCGTCATTTAACAACTGCTGTGATTCAGTGAAGAACCGTGGCACAAAAAAAAAAGTCATAAAATCGGATGCAACCCGCTTAACGACCATCTCGTTTGCAATGGAAATTCTGGTCGTAATTCGAGGACGGCCTATAAGGCGACAAGTGGTTGAACTGTGCAGAAAGAGGGAGGGAACGAGACAGCCTGGTAGCAGGAGAACAAAAAAAGAATGACACAACAGGACTTTGTTTTAAGCTCCGATTGGAGGTTGCAGGCCGAAGATTATAGGGGGGGGACCAGAGTTCCCCCTCCCCCCCATGTGAGATCACGAAAGTAAGCCTGGCTTTCCTGCATTCCTTGCAACACTGCAGAGGATTCTGGAATTGCAAAAATCTGCCCGGCAACGTTGCAAGGGATCCAGCTGTAGATTCTCCGGAGCACTTTCCCCAGCCCCCCTTTCTTTGCATCGCACAGTCTGGAAACGACCGTGGAGGTCATCTAGTCCAACCCCCTGTTTGAGCAAGAGACCTTATTTCCAGGGGGGCTTTTTCTAAGCCACGATATTAAAAAAAACAAAAAACCCACAATGTTGAGACTCTGGAAAGAGCGTCAAGGAAAGCAACAAAAGAGGATCGGGGGACCGGAAGCTGAATAATATGAAGGACGGTTGCAGGAATTGGGTACGTCTAGTTTAATGAAGAGAAGGACCAGGCGGGGATGTGATTCCAATATTTGAGGGGCTGCCAAAAAGAAGGGGATCAATCTCTTCTCCAGAGCACCCAGAGGGTAGGACAAGAAGCAACGGAGGGAAACTAATCAAGAGATGAAATAGAATAGAATAGAATAATAGAATAGAATAGAATAGAATAGAATAGAATAGAATAGAATAGAATAGAATAGAATAGAATAGAATAGAATAGAATAGAACAGAACAGAATAGAACAGAACAGAATAGAATAGAATAATTAAAGTAGAATAAATAGAATAGAATAGAATAGAATAGAATAGAATAGAATAGAAGAATTAGAATAGAATAGAATATATGGAATGGAATAGAATAGAGTAGAATAGAATAGAAATGTAGAATAGAATAGAATAGAAATGTAGAATAGAATAGAACAGAATAGAATAGAATATATGGAATAGAATAGAGTAGAATAGAATAGAATAGAATAGAATAGAATAGAAGAATTAGAATAGAATAGAATATATGGAATGGAATAGAATAGAGTAGAATAGAATAGAAATGTAGAATAGAATAGAATAGAATAGAAATGTAGAATAGAATAGAACAGAATAGAATAGAATATATGGAATAGAATAGAGTAGAATAGAATAGAATAGAAATGTAGAATAGAATAGAAATGTAGAATAGGATAGAATAGAATAGAATAGAATAGAATAGAAATGTAGAATAGAATAGAATAGAATAGAAATATAGGATAGGATAGGATAGAACAGAAATACAGAATAGAAAGAATAGAATAGAATAGAATAGAATAGAATAGAATAGAATAGAATAACAGACTTGAAAGGGACCTTGGAGGTCTTCTAGTCCAACCCCCTACGCAAGTAGGAGATCTTGTACTATTCCAGAGAAACGGTTGTCCAATCTCTTAAAAACCTCCAGTGATGGAGCACCCACAGCTTCTGGAGGCAGGTTGTTCCACTGGTCAGTTGTTCTCACTGTCAGGAAGTTTCCCCTTAGTTCCCGGTTGCTTCTCTCCTTGATTCGTCCGTTGCTTCTTGTCCTGCCTTCTGGGACTTTGGAGACTAGGTCGACACCCCCCCCTTCTTTGGGGCAGCCCCTCAAATATTGGAAGATGCTATTCGTGTCACCCCCTGGTCCTTCTTTTCATGAAACTAGCCATGCCCAGTTCTTGCAACCGTCCTTCAGTCTGAAATATGAAATTTCCTGACAGAGAGAACAATTGACCAGTGGGACAACTGGCCACCAGAAGTTGTGGGTGCTCCATCACTGGAGGTTTTCAAAAAGAGACCGGACAGCCATTTGTCTGAAATTGCCTAGAGCAGGGGTAGGCAACCTCGCCTCTTTTATGACTCATGGACTTCAACTCCCAGAATTCCTGAGCCAGCCAAGCTGGCTCAGGAATTCTGGGAGTTGAAGTCCATGAGTCATAAAAGAGCCGAGGTTGCCTACCCCTGGCCTAGAGTTTCCTGCCTTGAGCAGGGGGTTGGACTAGATGACCTCCAAGGATCCCTCCCAGTTCTGTTACCCCGTTATTCCATCCCCACAGGGCCCGGTGCTTAACAGCCTTCCTCCTTTTCATCGGCTACCCAATGTTGTAAAGAGCCGAGCATGATTTATTGCCAAAAGATGTTTTCTGCCCATCTGCTTGGAAGGAAGAATGAATCACAGCAAATCAACAAAAGGAAGATTAGACGATTCTTGCGCATCACACCCCTGGGTTGTGCGTCCAGCTCTCAGCACTTAAAGCGCTCCGTGAAAGTGCTTCCCGGGCATTACTTCACACCTCTTCACACCAAACAGCCCTCGCAAAGGCTAATCTTAATACATTTTCCTTGGGGAGGGAGACAATTGGGGGGGGCTGCCCCACTTTAGCATTTGGCCCAGCGTCATGAGCTGGCTCAGCTTTGATCTGCAACCTCTGATGCAAAAATGTGCGGGTTTTTTTTTTCCCCCTCCCTGCTTTGGTGGAGGTGGAAAACGTCGGCAAATCCACTCACGGCAGGCTGAGCAAGCGTGGAATCCCACAGCCACACCCTGCGGAGAAGGCCAGTCCTACACAGGCAGCCCCCCCGACTCGCAGCGACTCGTTTAACAACCGTTCAGACGTTGCAATGGCGCTGGGAGAAAATAAAAAAGCAGCTTAGGACCCCTTTTTTCACACTTACAGAGGAGGCTTGGCAACCGATTCATAGTTACAGCGGTCGCAGCGTCCCCGGGGGTGGGGAGTAGGGCTCACGCGATTCCCCTTTTGCGACCGTCAGACGGGACAAAGTCGACGGGGGGAGCCGGGTTCGCTTAACGAGCACGTTACTGGCTTGGCGGCTGCAGTGATTCACTTAACAGCGGTGGCGGGAACGCTGGGAAAATGGGGCCAAGCTCGCTTAATGAGCCCTGGCGGCACAGTGGTTAGAAGGCGGTACTGCAGGCTGACTCTGCCCACCGCCAGCAGTTCAATCCTGACCGGTTGAAGGTTGACTCAGCCTTCCGTCCTTCTGAGGTCGGTAAAATGAGGACCCAGATTGTTGGGGGCAACAGGCTGACTCTGAAAACCGCTTAGAGAGGGATGTAAAATATTGTGAAGCGGTATATAAGTAAGTGCTATTGTTATGGTTATTCCTTCCATCCATCCCTTTCTTTCCTTCCTTCCTCCCTTTCTTTCCTTCCCTCCCTCCCTCCCTCCTTTCTTTCCTTCCTTCCCTCCCTCCTTCCTTTCCTTCCTTCCTTCCTTCCTTCCCTCCCTCCTTCCTTCTTTCCCTCCCTCCCTCCTTCCTTCCTTCCTTCCTTCCTTCCTTCCCTTTCTTCCTTCCTTCCTTCTTTCCCTCCCTCCCTCCTTCCTTCCTTCCTTCCTTCCTTCCTTCCCTCCCTCCCTCCCTCCTTCCTTCCTTCCTTCTTTCCCTCCCTCCCTCCCTCCTTCCTTCCTTCCTTCCTTCCTTCCTTCTTTCCCTCCCTCCCTCCTTCCTTCCTTCCTTCCTTCCTTCCTTCCTTCCTTCCTTCCTTCCTTCCTTCCTTGGCAGCGCAGTGCAGTGGTTAGAATGCAGCATTGCAGGCTGAACTCTGCCCACAGCCAGCAGTTTGATCCTGACTGGCTCAAGGTTGACTCAGCCTTCCATCGTTCCGAAGTCGCTAAAATGAAGACCCAGATTGTGTGGGGGGGGGGGGGGGCAAATGTGCTGACTGTGTAAACCTCTTAGAGAGGGCTGGAAAGCACCGTGAAGCGGTATATAACTCTAAGGGCTGTTGCTATTGACAGCTACATTGCTTAGCAACAAAAATTTCGGACTCGGTTACAGTCATAAGTTGAGGACTCCTCCTCCCCCACCCACGTTTTATGGCTTCGTAATAAATTACAGGTGGAAGATTTGCCCCATTGCTTATTGCATTGCAAACATTATCAGGAACCCAGCGCTAGATCCGTCAGATCCTCCTTGGGTAATCCAACCGAATCAATCCAGTTTAGAAGCGGGGGGGGGGGGGGGGGAAACCGTTATGTTTTTGCTGTCCGACGAAGACAAACATGAAATGGGACAAGTTGCGTGGTTTGCAACGATTGCAACAAAGATAGGAAACCATGTGCTGACCAACAGCAGTGCTCATATTGCAGGGCATGCAGTGAACCGGTGTGATGGCTGTAATTTGTAAGCATAATTTGGCTTAAAACCTGTGGTTAGAAATAAACATTTTTAAATCAAACATTTTTAAATCAACAAAGCTCCCGCACATCAACCCCTAGGAGGGACCTTGGAGGTCATCTAGTCCAACCCCCTGCTCAGTGCAGAAGACCTTATACCATTTCAGACAAATGGCTGTCCCGTCTCTTCTTAAAAACGTCCAGTCTTGGAGCATTCACAGCTTCTGGAGGCAAGGAGTTCCCCTGGTTAATTGTCCTCACTGTCAGGAAGTTTCTCCTTAGTTCTAGGTTGGTTCTCTTCTTGATTAGAATAGCAGAATAACGGACTTGGATGGGACCTTGGAGGTCATCTATTCCAACCCCCTGCTCAGGCATGAAACCCTGTACCATTTCAGACAAATGGCTGTCCAGTCTCTTCTTAAAAACACCCAAAACTTCTGGAGGCAAGGAGTTCCACTTGTTAATGGTTCTCACTGTCAGGAAGTTTCTCCTTAGTTCTAGGTTGCTTCTCTCCTTGATGAGTTTCCATCCGTTGATTCTTGTCCTGCTTTCAGGTGCTTTGGAGAATAGCTTGACTGCCTCTTCTTTGGGGCAGCCCCTGAGATACTGGAAGGCTGCTCTCCTGTCGCCCCTCGTCCTTCTCTTCATTAAACTGGACATTCCCAATTCCTGCAACCATTCCCTGTACGTTTTAGCCTCTGGTCCCCTGATCATCGTTGTTGCTCTTCTCTGCACTCTTTCCAGAGTCTCAACGTCCGCAGATATTTAGTCTTTATATAAATGGGGGATGGGGGGGTTACTCTTTTTAATGTTGCACATTGGGTTTTTATTTTTATTTTTTGTGAGCAGCCCAGAGTCACTGAGAGTGAGTGGGCAGCCATATAAAATTTAATAAACAAATATATATGAGCCAGCAGTGTGCTGCAGCTGCCAAAAAAGCCAACACAGTGCTAGGCTGCATTAACGGAGGGATAGAATCGAGATCAAGTGAAGTACTAATACCACTTTACAATGCCTTGGTAAGGCCACACTTGGAATACGGCATCCAGTTTTGGTCACCATGATGTAAAAAAGATGTCGAGACTCTAGAAAGGGTACAGAGAAGAGCAACAAAGATGATTGGGGGACTGGAGGCTAAAACATATAGGGAACGGTTGCTGGAATTGGGGATGTCGTAGTTTAATGAAGAGAAGGATGAGGGGTGACATGATAGCAGTCTTCCAACATCTCAGGGGCTGCCACAAAGAAGAGGCAGTCAAGCTATTCTCCAAAGTCCCTGAAGAAGGCAGGACAAGAAGCAACGGATGGAAACTCATCAAGGAGAGAAGCAACCTAGAACTAAGGAGGAATTTCCTAACAGTGAGAACAATTAACCAATGGAACTCCTTGCCTCCAGAAGTGGTGAATGCTCCAACACTGGAAGTTTTTAAGAAGAGACTGGACAGCCACTTGTCCGAAATGGTATAGGGTTTCCTGCCTGAGCAGGGGGTTGGACTAGATGACCTCCAAGGTCCCTTCCAACTTATTATTATTATTATTATTATTATTATAAACAAATTAAAAATGCAGTGGGCTTGTATCTTACAACAGAGGGCTTCGACCCTGCCAGCGTGAGTAACTTTGTAGTACGTGGAGGCTACCTTTGGTTCGGTCTGCCAAGGAGCAACTTCTAACGGAGCTTCTCGGAAGCAAGAAGGATCATTCCTGTATCATCTCAACAGAATAGCGGAGCTGGAAGGGACCTTGGAGGTCTTCTAGTCCAACCCGCTGCTCAAGCAGGAAACCCACCTAGACCGTTTCAGACAAATAGTTGTCCAGTCTCTTCTTAAAAAGCTCCAGTGTTGAAGCACCCAACTACCTCTGCAGGGAAGTCACATAATCTCAGGGGGCCGAGGACTAGACTTTGGCCAGAGAAGCTTCCATCCAAGGCCTCAACAGAAGAGGCAGGAGACAGCAGGCGACTATGCATTTGTGGGCTGAAAGGAATGCAAATTTAAGGGTCAGAATGAGGCCAGGAAGCTCTGGGTTCGAGTGTTTTCGCTTGCCCCAAGGCACATGACCAAAAAGGCAAAGCTTTGATCGTGTGATTGGGTTGTCCTCCTTCATTCTTTGGACCCTCCCATAAATGCCTCCAAGAAACCATAAGGTTAGACTGCAACACAGCAGTGAAACGTAACAAGCCAACATGCTGACCTGTAAACAAAAATTCAACCAGGGTTAAACCCATGGCACAAATACATCTGCTGTTACAAACGCACCCTATCCCGGCTCCGTTCCTCTTCATGGCGGTTGATGCCTTTGTGGCTTTACAGTGTTCGAACCCGTCCAACGTCTTCAGCCCTGGGCTGTAAAAACGCACGTCGATCCGTGAAATTGGGATCTGCCCCCTTCACACCACCAAACTTTGAGGGCCTCTCCGGTCACCAGAATATGCCCCCCAACCCATGCAAAGTGGGTCTGTGAATGGTTGAGCTTTAGGAGCAGCGCATCTCAACCTTGGGAATTTGAAGGTGGGTGGACTTCGACTCCCAGAATTCCCCACCCAGCAAATGTTTTGTGGAATGGTGGTCGTGGAGAAGAGGAGGAGGAGGACTGTGGGTTCCTTGGTGCTCTCTGAGCTGGGTGCTTTTCTTGCAGACGTTTCCTGACCCAACTAGGGAACATCATCAGTGCTAGGAGGAAGGAAGGAAGGAAGGAAGGAAGGAAGGAAATAAATAAATGGGGTCCTTGGTGCTCTCTGAGCTTGGTGGTTTTCTTGCAGACGTTTCATGACCCAACTAGGGAACATCATCAGTGCTAGGAGGAAGGAAGGAAGGAAGGAAGGAAGGAAGGAAGGAAGGAAGGAAGGAAGGAAGGAAGGAAATAAATGGGGTCCTTGGTGCTCTCTGAGCTTGGTGGTTTTCTTGCAGACGTTTCATGACCCAACTAGGGAACATCATCAGTGCAAGGAGGAAGGAAGGAAGGAAGGAAGGAAGGAAGGAAGGAAGGAAGGAAGGAAGGAAGGAAGGAAGGAAGGAAAGAAAGTGGGGTCCTTGGTGCTCTCTGAGCTGGGTGCTTTTCTTGCAGACGTTTCCTGACCCAACTAGGGAACATCATCAGTGCAAGGAGGAAGAGGAAGGAAGGAAGGAAGGAAGGAAGGAAGGAAGGAAGGAAGGAAGGAAGGAAGGAAGGAAGGACAGACTGTGGGGTCCTGGGTGCTCTCTGAGCTTGCTCATTTTCTTGCAGATGTTTCATGACCCAACTAGGGAACATCATCAGTGCAAGGAGGAAGAGGAAGGAAGGAAGGAACGAAGGAAGGAAGGAAGGAAGGAAGGAAGGAAGGAAGGACGGACAGACTGTGGGGTCCTGGGTGCTCTCTGAGCTTGGCGGTTCTCTTGCAGACGTTTCATGACCCAACTACGGAACAGCTATGCTGACTCAGGAATTCTGGGAGTTGAAGTCCATGAGTCATAAAAAGAGCCGAGGTTGCCTACCCCTGAGCTGGGGCATTCTGGGAGTTGAAGCCCACCCCTCTTCAGGCTGCAAAGGGGGCATGGAAACACACCGTTCCAAGTAACCCCTTTAGGCTTTGCTGAGCCAGCCCGCCCCGGAGCAGCCACTGAGGTCCCCCTCCAAAGGGCCGTTGCTCCTGGCTGGAGGGGCCACGAATGAGCCTGCAAATAGCTGAGATGTTCTGCAGAAAGCCTTGCAGGATGAGGACCCCACAGGGCCTGCTGGGAGACGCCCCAGGAAAGGTGTGGTTTCTCCCAATCACTGGAGGGCTCTTGAAAAAGGGCCAAGCAGGGAATCGTGGCTTGCTGTTTCCCTTGTGGGCTTTGGAGCAGGTGAGTGCAGGCAGGTGAGTTACTCTGGTTCCTAGTCTTCCCCCCACCTCCAAAAAAAAAGTCTGAGTTTGACTCAGGAGCCCCAGTAGTTGGTTTCCCAGCTTTTTTTTGTTAAACCTTAATCGCATTTGGAGTAAGTTCTATTAAAAGTGCAGCTCACCAAAGCATTTTGCCTCTTAAAAGGCGTAAATGTGTTAGTGCAGAAAGAGGCTTCCAGAATCCTGGTTTGTTTGTTTTTTTTAATACTTCCGTTTCCTTCTTTTAGAGCAGGGGTCTTCAAACTTGGCCCTTTTGTGACTTGTGGACTTCAACTCCCAGAATTCCTCAGCTGGCTGAGGAATTCTGGGAGTTGAAGTCCACAAGTCACAAAAGGGCCAAGTTTGAAGACCCCTGTTTTAGAGGTTATTTTTTCTAGGTCTGTTTGTGTGTCTCTGTGAGCGTGTGTCTGTGTGTGTCTCTGGGATTTGCAGGTCTGTGTCTCTGTAGGTCTGTGTGTGCATTTGTGTGCTTTTGTGTCTGTGTGTCCCTGTATTTGTGTGTGTCTGTGTGTCTTTGCGTACGTATCTGTGTCTCTGTCTCTATATCTGTGTGTCTTTCTGTGTGTGTACGTGTCTGACGCTCTGTGTGTTCGCGTCCGTGCCTTTTGTGCGCGTCTGTGTGCCTGTGTATCTGTATTTGTGTGTGTCTCTGTGTCTGTATTTGTGTGTCTGTGTGTGTGTATATGTGCATCTTTGTGTTTGTGTCTGTATATGTCTCTCTGTGCGTCTGTGTGTCTGTATCTGTGTCTAAATGACCAACAAGCTCCGATCCAGCTCTGTTACTCTCTTACGTCCCTTTCTCTCCTGAAATTTCCCACAGTGTCCATCTGTCCCTGCTTTAGTGCAAAGCCATTGAGTTGGGTGGACCAGATCAAGACCATGTGGCAGGATGACTATTTGGACAGCTTGGCCCCTCCGTCGGGGCTTCTGGATCAGATGGGAGTTTCGACCCAGTTTCTAAAAGTGTCCTTGGCTTTGAATGACACGGAGAAATGGGACCACTCCTTTGCGTCCAGCGTCATCGACGGCGTCCCCACCATGCTGGAGATCCTGGAGGACACGGGTTTCTTCTTTCTCCTGGGCAAATTGTCCACCCTTTTGAAGGGGCTAAAAGCCGCTGGGCTCCTCTCGGAGGAGTGGAAGGCTCCCAAAGGTGGAGTTCTGGAGAGGCTGGATCCCATCTTCAGGTTGCTGGTCCATCTTGCTCCGAGGAAGATCTACTACAGCTTCTGGTGTCTCCGAAAGTTCTTGAAGGATGTGGAAGAAGACGACTTTGAGGGCCCGGACTGCCTGAAATACCTGACCGTCATCCAACAAGGGTTGGAGGACCTGGAACCGCGGAAGACTCTGGATTGCTTGGTGGACCTCAATAATTACGTCATCTACCAGTATCCGAATCTGGTGTGGTTGGCTTCTCATCCCCAAGTTCAAGAGAGAGTGGGTGACCTGAATCTCTTTCCGACGCTGATGATAGCCCGGAAGATCTTGGGGTTCAGCATGGAATATTTCAACGACTGTCTGGTTGACCTGCAAGAAGTGCTGGAAGATCTCAACGAGGTGGAAGCTGTTGTCCTCACTCCTGATGACCTGGACATGGTCTAGATCTCTGGTAGAAAGCCATCTTTAAGGGCTGGCCCCTTATCGCTCACCACCGCGCAAAACTAATGCTCCAATCTCCTGGGCCTCTGAAGGACAACCCCTCTTAAAAGATGTTAGGTTAATTAATTTTAATTAATTAATTTACTGGCACCACGTCAGCAAACATCAGCTGAAAGCGAATGCTGCGTTTCTCTCCATCCCTTCTGCAGCCTGTTTTTAATTGGGAGTTAAATGCTGGTGCAATTTCTCCTCGGATCAAAGTTAGCGTTTCAATAAAAAAATGGAGCACCTAATAAAATTGTGTCTGGTGTGTAATTTTAGGATACAATCACAGGGAGCCCTTGACCTACAACAGTTGACTTGGTGACTGTTTGAGGTTGCAACGGCGCTGAAAAAAAAAGTGACTTGTGACCCATTTTTCACACTTAGGACCTTTGCAGCATCCCTGTGGTCACATGCTTTACATTCAGATGCTTGGCTACTGACTTGTACTTACGACGGTTGCACTTAGCATGTCATCCCCTTTTGCAAACTTCCGACACACAAAGTCAGAGGGAAGCCCAAATTCGCTTAACAACTGTGCGACTAGCTTCACAACTGCAGTGATTCACTTAGCGGCGCTGGCAAGAAAGGTCGTAAAATGGAGCAAAACTCCCTCTCGCTTAACAACAGAAATTTGGGGCTGGGTTGTGGTTGTAAGTCGAGGATTCCCTGTATTTAGGACAGCTGAGGTGTCCCGAGGTCACGCAATCCCCTTTTGCGACCTTCTGACACGCCAGAGTCACTTAACAACCGGCTTCCTCACTTAACAACTGCAGTGATTCACTTAACAGCTGTGGCAAGGATGGTCGTGAAACGGAGCAAAACTCACTTAACAAATGTCTCACTCAGCAACATAAATTTGGGGCTTAATTGTCATAAGTCGAGGACTAGGCTGTATTTGGGGGAGTAAACGATAGTCCACGTTGGTGTGAACATTGTGGAATCGTCAAGGGGGGAGGTGATAGAATTTCAAAGTACAGGCAGTCCTCAACTTACGACCATGACTGAGCCTAAAATTTCTGTCACTTAGCAAGACAGTTGAGCAAGCTTTGCCTCATTTTACGACCTTCCTTGGCGCAGTCGTTAAGCGAGTCACTGCAATTAAGTTAGTCACACGGTCATTCAGCGAATCCAGCTTCCCCCGTTGACTTGGCTTGTCGGAAGTTTGCAAAAGGGAGATCACACATCACATACACACACACACACACACACACCCAGCTGCAAGACTCTTAAGGGTGAAAAAAAAACCCTGGTCATAAGTTACTTTTTCCAACAGGGATGTCACTTTGGACGGTCGCTAAACGAACCATCGTAAGTCGAGGACTTCCTGTAATTGTGGAGCAAGATGAAATTCTGCCACTTTGAAAAAAATCAAGGGTGGGAGAGAGAGAGAGGCTTCCCCCCCCATTCGATTTTTAATTTATTTGGACACACAGACACACAAATAGGAGCTGCTGAGCCTTCCAGCCTCAAGGTGCGCCCGAGGCCACGGCCTGGTGGCTCCGTGGTATCGTCCGTGGCTCTTTCATGGCCGCCGGGTGGATGTGGCGAGTACCACAATCCGGGATGTTTTTCATCTTCCCAAAGTTAGCCAACAACCCTGGGATTCCATCCAAATCTTACGTCACGAGCCGGCCTTCGCATCGATCCGAGCAAAGTAAAAGACCCAGCCGTTGTACAGGCCGTCCTCGGCTTACGACGGATTGCTTAGTGACCATTTGAAGGTCCCACAGACCTCCCAAGATACACAGGTAGTCCTTCACTTACGACCGCCACTGAGCCCAATTTTTCTTTTGCTAAGAGATTTTTTAAGAAGAGACTACTAGACAGTCACTCGTCTGAGATGGCTTGAGCAGGGGGGGCTGGACTAGAGGACCTCCCAAGGTCCCTTCCAGTTCTGTAATTCTATTCCATTCCATTCCATTCTATTCTTTAATCAGTTCTTTATCCTATTATTATTGTTCTTATTCTACTCTATTCTACTCTATTTTATTCTGTTCTGGGACTTTTTTTTTAAAGTGAGTTCTGCTCCATTTTACAACCTTTCTTGCCACCGTTATTAAGGGAATCGCTGCAGTTCTCCAGTTAGTGACCTGGTTGTTAAGTGAAGCCAGCTTCCCCATTGACTTTGCTTTTCAGAAGGTTGTAGAAGGGGATCACGTGACCCCGGGGGTGGGTGGGGGTGGGGGGACACTGCGACCGTCATAAATACGAGTCAGTTGCCAAGCGTCTTGATTTTTTTTTTTGGATACCTTTTTTTAAAGTCAAAAGGTACCCAGGAAGATTCTCCTCTGTTTTGCCCGTGAGAGGCCTTGCCTGATCTCTCCAAACCCGGTCCTTGGATGGGGCACCAACAGGTGATCTCAGGATTAGGAAAGTCGTCTTGAGGCCTTGGCAGGGGGATCCCTGGGCACCCATTGCCTTTGGGACCATCTTCCAGCTGCTGAAGGAAGACGAGGGAGAGGTGACCCAATGGTGGGCAGAGCGTTTGAGGACGGTCAATGGATTTTTCAAGCTGCATGTCTGAATGAGCAAGCCAGACCAGGAAAAAGCCACTTGGCCCTTCTTTGAGTCTGGCTCGAATGCAGCACACAAGAGCCAAGACGGTGTGCTTTCTCCTAGCGCTGTTGCGCATTTCCCAACAGGAAGGGGCCTCGACCTTGCCGTCTCCCTTCTGTAAAATGGGTTGACACTAGTTCCGCCTAGGACAGCCTTGCAGGGCAGTTTCCTTTGCAGCCAAGTGAGAATATCTAGCAGGATTCCTTAAGCGGGACTATTCTCGGTTCGCCTCAACGGACCCAACTTCCCAAATCCCGGATTGCACGCAAGGCAGGACTCAAGCGTCGTGAGAACGCAGGCAAGAGTAGGGCAAATCTCACTGAATGGGGAAATGGGGGGCTTCGCAGAGGCCAATTGTCTCCGCGAAAAGCGGAGAACGCGGGAGCTCGATTGCCTGGCTTTATTTCGGGGGAGGGGAGGGGGGGGGAGGGGAAGGGACAACGCCTTCCCCAGGCCTGGCGGGTCGTGAGAACGCCGCCTCCTTTTTCCCCCCCTCCCTCTCGCGTGCACGCGCCCCCTGCCCGACCGGAGCCCCGTTTAGCAAGCAAGAAAGCAGGCGCCCCCCCACCCCGCTCCCCTCCCTCCTGCCGGACACGTGATGCAGGGGCGGCAGCCTTGGCGCTGTGTGAACGCGGCTCTCCACGCGTGCCGCGGAGGGGTTGCTGCTCTCGCGGGGGTGACGCGGCGGCCGGAGGAGGAAGAGGAGGAAAAGGAGGAGGAGGGGGAGAAAAGGGAGAAGGAGTAAAAGGAGAAGGAGGAGGAGAAAAGAGAGGAGGAGGAGAAAAGGGAGAAGGAGAAAAAGGAGAAGGAGGAGGAAAGAGAGGAGGAGGAGGAGGAGGAGGAGAAAAAGGAGGAAAGAGAGGAGGAGGAGGAGGAGAAGGAGAAGGAGGAGGCAGCGTAGCGGCGTCCAGCGCTCTCCGCCGACCGAGCAGCCCGGAGCTCCGCGGGTGTCGGCCGGGCAAGCAGAGCAGCCTCCCCCGGGAGGGAAGCGGACGGACGGCAGCCGGGAATCATCCGAGCCACCCCGACCTCTCCCGGCTCCTGCGGCCGGGCTCTCCCCGCTTCTGCCCGGCGTCCGGCTTCGGCCATGGGCGACAAAGGCACCAGGTCAGTGGGCGCCAGGTTGGGGACCGCGCCGGGCTGCTGCTGCTGCTGCGGGGGTGGGGGACGCTCGGAGCCTCCGCGCATCTGGACGCGTGTCGGACCGTTCCGACGGTCTCTAGGAGGAGGGGGTGGGGGGTGGGAAGTGAGAGGCTGCCTTCTGCTCTTCGCTGCCCGGGGATGGTGTGTGTGTGTGTGTGTCTGTGTGTGTGTGTGTGTGTTGGGGGTGGGTGGGAAACCGGCTTAATTCGGGAGCGCTTCCACGGGTTGATGCGTAACGTGGGAAGGGGCTGTGCAGATGCGCGCCGGGGCTTGGGGTGCGGGGGCTGGCTCTGGGTTGCCTACGACGGCCCAGGTTTTGGCGCTCGTGTGAATTGCCGCAGTCTCGTGTAGAAGACAGCGCAGCGCCGGTGCTGAGAAGAGGAAAAAGGAGGACGAGGAGGGGGTGGGTGGGTGAGGAGGGGGTGAATATCCCCATTTAGAGACTCCCCCCGTTTAGGGAGAGGAAACCCACCCACCCCCCTCTCATCCCAGCGGTGGCATCTCACCTGGAATTAATTTGGGCTTGCCAAAAAATCAGGGTAGCCAATTCTGCCTAAAATGGGGAGGGCATTTCTGATCACCCCCTCCCCAGCTAAGAAAATCAAAATTGGGAGGGGCAGACACTCATCCCCCCCCTCCCCCTCCTTCTGTGCTGTACGTCCCCCCCCCCTCCCCCAGGCATCTTTTCTTTGTTGCTAAATGGAGCCTCCCCATTCAGAGGCACTGGATCTGAAACTTGAGGACTAGCAGCACAGAAGAGCAGAGGGAACATTGCAGCTGGAGGGTCTTTCCTGCCAAATTGGGGGGGGAACCCCATGTTTGGCCGCTGGTGGGTAGCTGGGTTGCTTGATCCGGTTGCTTGACCCCACCTCCTTCCTTCTCAAGACTGGTAGGGGATGCTGGGAAGTGTAGTTCTGCAGGGGTGAAGGTCCAGAAAGCCATCTGATGGTAGAGGACAGGGCTGGCTGGGGAATTCTGGGAATCGAAGTCCACCCATCTTAAAACAGCCAGTGTTGAAAAACACTGGGCTTAAACAGGTTGTATGAACCTGTGCAAGACCGTTAAGAAGATGGAGAGAAACCACATCTGATGTATGAAAAAAATCGACCTGGGAAATCGGGGATACCCCCAAATGACCCAACCAGTTTTCTAGTCCTCATCCTCTATATACCATCACCGTAACCAATTCTTGCATTTTGACTTTAAAAAAAACAACCAAAATTTAACAACGTGCAAGGTGAGAGCGTGCGAAGTCTTGGGATTGCAGCCTCCTAGAACCGTAGCAAGGAGAAGGTATCCCCGAGGTCATCTAGTCCAACCCCGTGTCCCCCCCCCCGATTGCTCGAAAGCGATAACAGCAGGGTTGTCGTGCGGATGACGCAACTGGGTGCTCTTTTTGTCCTGACGCGTAGGGGTTCTCTTGCCCACCCACCCACCCACCCATATATTTTTGTTTGGTGTGTGTAGCGGCTCGAACCGGGGCTGGGCTGAAAGAGCCGATCCCGCATTCGAATCCTGAGGTTGGAAGCTCAGAGCGCGTGCGGATATCCGCAGGCGAGATTTGCTTGAGAGCAAGTTTGGCGGGAAGGCTTCACGGAGGGAGGGATCTGGTTTTCCCAGGTTTTCCCAAAGGGTGGATCCTTTTCGGAGGAAGGAGTGTCTAGCAAAGGGCTGGAGTTGCAGGTGTGTAGCATGGTGCTGGAGAAGACTCCTGTGAGTCCCTTGGACTGCGAGGCGATCAAACCGGTCAGTCCTAGAGGAGATCCACCCTGACTGCTCTTTAGAAGGCCAGATCCTGAAGCGGAAACTCAAATCCTTTGGCCACCTCATGAGAAGGAAGGACTCACTGGAGAAGAGCCTCATGCTGGGAAAGGTGGAGGGCAATAGAAGAAGGGGACGACAGAGAAGGAGGTGGCTGGATGGAGTCACTGAAGCAGGAGGCCTGAGCTTAAATGGACTCCAGAAGTTGGTAGAGGACAGGAAGGCCTGGAGGAACGTTGTCCATAGGGTCGCGATGGGTCAGACACGACTTCGCAACTAACAACAACAACATTCTTCATTATTCTCTTCTCTTCATTATTCTTCATTGTTCTGTTCTTGATTATTCTTCATTATTTTATTCTGTTCTATGCTATTAACAAGCAAGCTTAAATTAGGGGTCCCCAACAGGATATTACTTACACACAAACACACACACACACACACACACACACCCCGATAAGCCTTGGCTCCTGCTTTTCCCCCCTACTCCGAGAGAGGCGGCTTCGGGGATGGGCCGGAGGAGGCCTCCCCTCCTCTCTCTCCCGGCTTTGCCTTCCTGAGCCATCGTCGTCATCCTTTCCTGAGCCGCCTCCATTCGCTGCTCCGGAGTTCGGCCTGGGTTGGCTTTCCACCTTCCTGATTTTGCTGGGAGGAATCCTCTTTGATCTGGGTCAGGAATGCGTTTCTCCAAAGGGGCAGCCCCTGCGGAGAAGGCCAGGCCCATGGGTGTATTGCTGAGGGGGGCAGGGAGGGAGGGAGGGGGAGAAAGGTGCAAAGGAAGAAAGAAAAATATGAGAGGGAGAAGGAAGGAAGGGAGGGAGGGAGGAAGGAAGGAAAGAAGGAAGGAAGGAAGATGGAGAAAGGTACAAAGGAAGAAAGAAAAATATGAGAGGGAGGAAGGAAGGAAGGGAGGAAGGAAGGAAGGAAGGAAGGAAGGAAGGAAGGAAGGAAGGAAGGAAGGAAGGAAGGAAGGAAAGAAGGAAGGAAGGAAGATGGAGAAAGGTACAAAGGAAGAAAGAAAAATATGAGAGGGAGGAAGGAAGGAAGGGAGGGAGGGAGGAAGGAAGGAAGGAAGGAAGGAAGGAAGGAAGGAAGGAAGGAAGGAAGATGGAGAAAGGTACAAATGAAGAAAGAAAATATGAGGGGGAAGGAAGGAAGGAAGGAAGGAAGGAAGGAAGGAAGGAAGGAAGGAGAAAGGTACAAATGAAGAAAGAAAAATACGAGAGGAAGAGGGAGAAGGAAGGATGGAAGGAAGGGTGGAAGGAGAAAGGTACAAATGAAGAAAGAAAAATATGAGAGGAAGAGGGGGAAGGAAGGAAGGAAGGATGGAAGGAAGGGGGAGAAAGGTGCAAAGGAAGAAAGAAAAATAGGAGAGGAAGAGGGGGAAGGAAGGATGGAAGGAAGGGTGGAAGGAGAAAGGTGCAAAGGAAGAAAGAAAAATACGAGAGGAAGAGGAAGGAAGGAAGGAAGGATGGAAGGAACCCACATGGGTGGTTCTTGACTTATAACCATTCATTTAGTTACCTTTTAAAGCTACAAGGGCAGTGAAGAAAGGGGCTTATGACCCTTTTTCACATTTACGTCCGTTGCAGCCTCCCCGTGGTCACATGATCAAAATCCAGACACTTGGCAACTGGCATGCACTTGGAAGGGTTGCAGAGTCCCACGGTCGTGTGTGTGTGTGTGTGTGTCGTGTGTGTGCGTGTCACGTGATCCCCTTGGGCGACCTTCCGACAAGCCGAGTCAATGGGGGGGGGAAGCCGGATTCGCTTAACAGCCGTGTGACTCACTTAACGCCTGCGGTGATTCACTTAACAACTGCGGCAAGGAAGGTCGTAAAAAGGGGCCAACGCTCACTTGACAACCGTCCCACTGAGCAAGGGAAAGGTTGGGCTGGGCAGGGGTCGTAAGTCGAGGACTCTCCGAATAGGAGGAGGAGGAAAGGGAGCAGGTTGCCAGGAGGACTACAGCCTCCCCATAAGGGCCGAGAGATTGTGAGAAGTTGTGACACAGGCCCTGCAAAGCGGAAGAGACTCTTCTAGAGAGAGAGAGGGGAAAAAAACACGTCTGTTTAGTGAACGTAAAGAGGGTCAATTCAATAAAAAGCCGTTCAACTTCTATTTTGATAATCTTCTCCAATAAAAGCTATATGTTTCCATAGGCTAGTCCAGGGGTAGGCAACCTCGGCTCTTTCATGACTCATGGACTTCAACTCCCAGAATTCCTGAGCCAGCCATGCTGGCTCAGGAATTCTGGGAGTTGAAGTCCACAAGTCATAAAAGAGCCGAGGTTGCCTACCACTGGGCTAGTCAGTGCAAGGGTCTTCAAACCTGGCCCTTTGATGACTTGTGGACTTCACCTCCCAGAATTCCATGCTTGGCTGAGGAATTCTGGGAGTTGAAGTCCACAAGTCATGAAGGAGCCAAAGTTTCCCTCATGCTGGCTCAGGAATTCTGGGAGGTGAAGTCCACGAGTCATGAAGGAGCCAAAGTTTCCCTCATGCTGGCTCAGGAATTCTGGGAGGTGAAGTCCACAAGTCATGAAGGAGCCAAAGTTTCCCTCATGCTGGCTCAGGAATTCTGGGAGGTGAAGTCCACGAGTCATGAAGGAGCCAAAGTTTCCCTCATGCTGGCTCAGGAATTCTGGGAGGTGAAGTCCACGAGTCATGAAGGAGCCAAAGTTTCCCTCATGCTGGCTCAGGAATTCTGGGAGTTGAAGGCCACGAGTCACGAAGGGGCCATAGTTCCCCACGCTGGCTCAGGAATTCTGGGAGGTGAAGTCCACGAGTCATGAAGGAGCCAAAGTTTCCCTCATGCTGGCTCAGGAATTCTGGGAGTTGAAGTCCACGAGTCATGAAGGAGCCAATTTTCCCTCATGCTGGCTCAGGAATTCTGGGAGGTGAAGTCCACGAGTCATGAAGGAGCCAAAGTTTCCCTCATGCTGGCTCAGGAATTCTGGGAGTTGAAATCCACGAGTCATGAAGGAGCCAATTTTCCCTCATGCTGGCTCAGGAATTCTGGGAGGTGAAGTCCACGAGTCATGAAGGAGCCAAAGTTTCCCTCATGCTGGCTCAGGAATTCTGGGAGTTGAAGTCCACGAGTCATGAAGGAGCCAAAGTTTCCCTCATGCTTGGCTGAGGAATTCTGGGAGTTGAAGTCCACAAGTCATCAAAGGGCCAAGTTTGAAGACAAGGTTTGGGCTATTGTTTCTCAGCCTTTGCAGCTTGACGATGGGTGGCGTTCCACTTCGACATGGCTGGCAGGGGAATTCTGGGAGTCGAAGTCCACCCGTGTTCAAGCCCCCAAGGTGGAGAAACACTGCTCTAATTTATCTGCTGTTTGCACAAAAATTCTCGGAATTGAAGTCTACCTACACTGGCTGGGGAATTCTGGGAGTCGAAGTCCATCCATCTCAAAGCATCCTGGCTGGGGAATTCTGGCAGTTGAAGTCCATCCATCTCAAAGCATTCTGGCTGGGGAATTCTGGGAGTTGAAGTCCACCCATGTTCAAGCCGCCAAGGTGGAGAAACACTGCTCTAATTTATTCGCTGTTTGCACAAGAATTCTGGGAATTGAAGTCTACCTTTGGTAGGTTAGGGAATTCTGGGAGTTGAAGTCCACCTATCTCAAAGCATCCTGGCTGGGGAATTCTGGGAGCTGAAGTCTACCCCTCTTCCAACGGCTGAAGTTGAGAACCCCTGCATTGTATTCTTATTCGGAGAGCGAGGAGGAGGGAATAAGCTTGCAACTTGGAGAAGGCCCAAAACCTAGTCAGGAAAACAGTTTGAACGAGTTTAAATCTCCAGGACCAGGTTGCCGCATCCGGAAAACGGAGGAAAAAACGCGGGAATCTGGGAACTGTCTTCTCCTCCTTGAGAAATGGCAGAGAGTTGGGGCTCTGCCAGACGACTGTAGGGCAGGCAAGGTCCCTGTTTCGAAGGAGGCGATAAAGGAAGACTCAGCAAGCTACGAGACCGACGGAGTCCGACGTTAATACTGGGAAAGATCTAAAATCCTAATCATCTCGTTTCAACTCTGAGCTACAAATGTTCTCCTTTCCTGGATGTTGAACATCCAGGGATTGATCTCTAAGCACTTTGCGAACAGGGCCGGCAATTCACCAGACGTCTGTATAGATTCGTCAAGAAGAATACTTGCCAGGCTAATGTTTATCTCGTTTTTGTTTTGGGTTGGGTTGGTTTTTTTTTTGATCCAGTCATTTCCTTAAGAGATGGCAGGAATGCTGGAGACATAATATATCTTCGTTGCTTTTGACAAATATTGCTTTTGGTGAGTTGATCAGGAGATGAAGGATTTGGTTCTATTATATTCGGACTAGAGCTGGAAGGGTCCTTGGAGGTCATCTAGTCCAACCCCCTGCTCAGGCAGAAACCCTATACCATTTCAGACAAATGGCTCTCCAGTCTCTTCTTAAAAACTTCCAGTGTTGGAGCATTCGCCGCTTCTGGAAGCAAAGTTGTTCCACTGGTTCATTGTTCTAACTGTCAGGAAGTTTCTCCTTAGTTCTAGGTTGCTTCTCTCCTTGACTAGTTTCCATCCGTGGCTTCTTGTCCTGCTTTCAGGTGCTTTGGAGAATAGCTTGACTCCCTCTTCTTTGGGGCAGCCCCTGAGATATTGGAACGCTGCTATCATGTCACCCCTCATCCTTCTCTTCATTAAACTACACATACCCAATTCCAGCAACCGTTCCCTATATCTTTTAGCCTCCAGCCCCCTAATCATCTTGGTTGCTCTTCTCTGTACTCTTTCCAGAGTTTCGACATCTTTTTTACATTGTGGTGACCAAAACCGGATGCAGTATTCCAGGTGTGGCCTTACCAAAGCATTGTAAAGTGGTATTAGTACTTCAGTTGATCTTGATTCTATCCCTCTGTTAATGCAGCCTAGCACTGTGTTGGCTTTTTTGGCAGCTGCAGCACACGGCTGGCTCATATTGAAGTGATTGTCTACTAAGACTCTGAGATCCCTCTCACAGTTACTACTATCGAGCAAGGTACCCCCTATACTATACCTGTGCATTTGATTTTTCCTGCCTAAATGCAGAACCTTACTTTTTTCACCATTGAATTTCTTTTCTTCTAGACGTTTCGTTATCCAGTTTGGGTAACGTCATCCGAGCTGGTGAGGGTGGGGTTTGCTTCTTGTTTCTATACACTAGCTTGCTCTGCAAGTGTGGATGAGGTTTGGTTTTCATCCGGGTCGTTCCTTAGTTAAGATATTGTTTTCTGAAGCTGAACGTTTGTTCTCCGAGCTTGTGGGTTGGTCCCCGAATGTTTTGCTACCAGGCTAGGTAACCTCTTCAGTGGATTTTAACCACTGAAGACGTTTTCCTAGCCTGGTAATGAAAGAGTCAGAAACCAACCCACAAGCTCAGAGAACAGAGCTTCACCCTCATCCTACAGCTGAGCTGCAGATATTTGCCACCATTGTTTTTTGCTAGATTGTTTGTCTGGAGTTAATCCCTGCTTATCTTGGTTATAGGCTGCAGGGCAAGTTGCTGTATAGAAACAGGGAGCAATCTCCCGCTCCCTTCTAGCATTGATGGTGTCCCCTAGTTAGGTCATGAAATGTTTGCAAGGAAACAACCCGGCTCAGAGAGCACCAAGGATCCCACAGTCCTTCTTCCCCTCTTCCTCTTCCTCCTCCTCCTCCTCCTCCTTGTCCACAACCCCACTCCCTTCTAGCACTGATGATGTTCCCTAGTAGGGTCATGAAACGTCTGCAAGGAAATAACCAAGCTCAGAGAACACTAAGGACCCCACAGTAATTATCCTCCTCCTCCTCTTCCTCCTCCTCCTCCTCCTCCTCCTCCTCCTCCTCCTCCTCCTCCCTTCTAGCACTGATGATATAGCCTAGTTGGGTGATGAAACATCTGCAAGGAAACCACCAAGCTGAGAGAGCATCAAGGACCCCTCCTTCCTTCCTTCCTTCCTTCCTTCCTTCCTTCCTTCCTTCCTTCCTTCCTTCCAGCACTGATGATGTGGCCTAGTTGGGTCATGAAACATCTGCAAGGAAACCGCCCAGCTGAGAGAGCACCAAGGACCCCACTTTCATACCTACCTTCCTTCCTTCCTTCCTTCCTTCCTTCCTTCCTTCCTTCCTTCCTTCCTTCCTTCCTCCCTCCTCCTCCTCCCTTCTAGCACTGATGATGTGGCCTAGTTGGGTGATGAAACATCTGCAAGGAAACCGCCCAGCTGAGAGAGCACCAAGGACCCCACTTTCATACCTACCTTCCTTCCTTCCTTCCTTCCTTCCTTCCTTCCTTCCTTCCTCCCTCCTCCTCCTCCCTTCTAGCACTGATGATGTGGCCTAGTTGGGTCATGAAACATCTGCAAGGAAACCGCCCAGCTGAGAGAGCACCAAGGACCCCACTTTCATACCTACCTTCCTTCCTTCCTTCCTTCCTTCCTTCCTTCCTTCCTTCCTCCCTCCTCCTCCTCCCTTCTAGCACTGATGATGTGGCCTAGTTGGGTCATGAAACATCTGCAAGGAAACCGCCCAGCTGAGAGAGCACCAAGGACCCCACTTTCATACCTACCTACCTTCCTTCCTTCCTTCCTTCCTTCCTTCCTTCCTTCCTTCCTTCCTTCCTTCCTTCCTCCCTCCTCCTCCTCCCTTCTAGCACTGATGATGTGGCCTAGTTGGGTCATGAAACATCTGCAAGGAAACCGCCCAGCTGAGAGAGCACCAAGGACCCCACTTTCATACCTACCTACCTACCTTCCTTCCTTCCTTCCTTCCTTCCTTCCTTCCTTCCTTCCTCCTCCTCCTCCTCCCTTCTAGCACTGATGATGTGGCCTAGTTGGGTCATGAAACATCTGCAAGGAAACCGCCCAGCTGAGAGAGCACCAAGGACCCCACTTTCATACCTACCTACCTTCCTTCCTTCCTTCCTTCCTTCCTTCCTTCCTTCCTTCCTTCCTTCCTTCCTTCCTTCCTTCCTTCCTCCTCCTCCTCCTCCTCCCTTCTAGCACTGATGATGTGGCCTAGTTGGGTCATGAAACATCTGCAAGGAAACCGCCCAGCTGAGAGAGCACCCAGGACCCCACAGTTCAACCCTGAGCTACAAAGATTCTCTTCTGTTAGTCTCTTAAGACCCTCGGATGCATCTCATTCTTTTTCTCACTCAGAGCAGAAACCCCCTTCTCTTTGCTGGCAGAGGAACCATCCAATCTTCCCGCAAACCTCCCCCTTTCAGAGATAAATTCCCACATGCTGGACTTGCAGAAACCCAGAGCCTCTCCCCTCCAAAGGACCCTTTGTTCCTCTTCCTGTGTAAACCCTTTGCATCTAGGATAAGATCCGTGGTGGGCTTTGCAGGCTGGAGAAGAAGGAAATGGGTCACCTGGGCTGGAAGGCTGGGCCCGGGCTCAGCGCTGCGTTTGAAAAGAGGGAATTGCCAAGCCTTTAGCAGATCATGTCTGAATCATTGCTCTCCTGGGACAATTATATTACATATGGATCTCTTGTAGCTGACCTCGCGAAGCCTCTTCAGCCTCCTTGCTTTATGACGCTTTCAGATGCTACAGGAACACAGGATTATTAACGCTGGGCTTTTGTTTCGCTTTCCCCTCAGAGCAGTTAGCAAGCAAATGCTTTCCGTCAGCCGCTGCCGTTTCAGAAAGGGATGTACAGGAAGTCCTCGACTTACAACAATTCACTTGTGACCGTTTGAAGTTACCACGGCACTGGAAAAAATGGACTTATGGCTGTTTTTCACACTTAATGACCACTGCAACACACACACACACACACACACACACACACACACCCGGTGGTCACCTAATTGAAATTCCAGACGCTTGGTAACTGACTCGTATTTATGACGGTCGCAGCGTTCTGGGGGAGGCTTCACATGATCCCCTTTTGAGACCTTCCGACCAGCATAATCATTGGGGGGAAGCCAGATTCACTTAACAACCGTGTTGTGGGGATTCACTTAACGACAGTGGCAAGGAAGTTTCTTCAGTGGGGCAAAATCCACTTAACACACGTCCCCCTTAGCAATCACCAGGAGACGGTGAGTTCTAGTCCTGCCTTAGGCATGAAAGCCAACCGGGTGACTTTGGGCCAATCACCAGGAGACATGAGTTCTAGTCCCGCCTTAGGCATGAAAGCCAACTGGGTGACTTTGGGCCAATCACCAGGAGACGGTGAGTTCTAGTCCTGCCTTAGGCATGAAAGCCAACTGGGTGATTTTGGGCCAATCACCAGGAGATGGTGAGTTCTAGTTCCGCCTCAGGCACGAAAGCTGGCTGGGTGACTTTGGGCCAATCACCAGGAGATGGTGAGTTCTAGTCCCGCCTTAGGCATGAAAGCCAGCTGGGGGACTTTGGGCCAATCACCAGGAGATGGTGAGTTCTAGTCCCGCCTCAGACAGATTCACTTAACAACCATGTTACCAAGTGAACAACTGCAGTGATTCACTTAGCAACCGTAGCAAGAAAGCTCATAAAATGGGGGCAAAAAAGGCATAAAAGGTAATAACACTACAGCCTCAACTTTTTACTTTTATACATCACTTTGAACCCTATCCTGGGAGGATTCCTGCACTCACTAAAGACTAAGCCAGGGTTAAACCAAGATGGCAAATAGGTTAGGTGACTGCAACTGTCGGGTTTGGAGTTGACCTGTGTGTAGATACCCCCTTACACACACAGAGAGACACACACACAAACACACGTGAAATGGCTGCACCCCGGATTTCAGAACTGATCAATCAGTATAGAGCTGGAAGGGACCTTGGAGGTCTTCTAGTCCAACCCCCTACTCAAGCAGGAGACCCCAGAGCAGGGGTCTTCCAACTTGGCCCTTTTATGACTTGTGGACTTCAACTCCCAGAATTCCTCAGCCAGTGTGCCTGGCTGAGGAATTCTGGGAGTTGAAGTCCACAATTCATAAAAGGGCCAAGTTTGAAGTCCCCTGTCTTAGGCCTAGAGCAGGGGTAGGCCACCTCGGCTCTTTTATGACTCATGGACTTCAACTCCCAGAATTCCTGAGTCAGCATAGCTGACTCAGGAATTCTGGGTGTTGAAGTCCATGAGTCAGAAAAGAGCTGAGGTGGCCTACCCCTGTCCTAGAGTCTCTAGAGCAGGGGTCCTCCAACTTGGCCCTTTTATGACTTGTGGACTTCAGCTCCCAGAATTCCTCAGGCAGTGTGCCTTGGCGGAGGAATTCTGGGAGTTGAAGTCCACAAGTCATAAAAGGGTCAAGTTGGAAGACCCCTGCTCTAGAGCAGGGCTTTTCAACCATTTTAC
Organism: Vipera ursinii; assembly: GCF_947247035.1. NCBI lineage: Eukaryota > Metazoa > Chordata > Lepidosauria > Squamata > Viperidae > Vipera > Vipera ursinii. The sequence goes on from NC_139514.1 coordinate 2,152,018, forward strand.
CCATTGCACCACTTTTAGGATATGGCAACATCCGAGTACCGCCAGTCGCCTAGCAAGGTGTCAAAAACTGGATGACAAAAAAAAAGGAAAAAAGTGATGAAGTACAGGTAGTCCTCGACTTACAACAGTTGGCTTAGTGACTGTTCGAAGTTACAATGGGCCTGAAAAAAGTGCCCCCCTGAGCCACAGCCGAGCAAGACACCTGCCTGCCCGCCCGGCGGCGCTCTTCCTCCTGTCCGAGGTTTTCATGGTTGTGAGCATTTCTGTTGAGGATTGGCAGCAGGAGTGGTGTGGGGGGTGTTTGGTTTTTATTCCCCTCCCTCTGCTGGGTGGTTGCAGCAGGTTTGGGTCCCTTCACATGACCCTGGGACACTGTGTCCATCGTAAATATGAATCAGTTGCCAAGCATCTGAATGTAAATCACAAGACCCTGGAGATGCTGCAACATTCCAGCTGATCGGCACTTCTTCTGGGCTCAGAAGTGCCAGGATCAGCGTTGAGCTCCGGCTGGATCCTGGCGCTGATCCTGGCGCTTCCGCTGAGCCCCGACAGCCCTGCAGCTCCAGCCGTCTCTCGCTCCAGCTTGTGCGGTGCTGCCACCGGTTCAGCTCATTCCCCTCCCCCGCTACCACTTTTCTAGGATGGTCGCGTACCACCTGCCAGGTGCCAACGTACCACAGGTGGTACCCGTACCGCTGGTTGGAAAGCCCTGCTCTAGGGCATTTCAGACAAGCGGTTGTCCAGTCTCTTCCTGAAGACCTCCAGCGATGAAGCACGTAGAACTCCTGAAGGCAAATAACAAATAAATAAAGTGGTCAGACTGCTGTAGGTCTCCAGGGGAGGAGGTTTATTTTTTTTCCCGTGAGTTCTGGGGAGAAAAATGTTTTCGGGGCCCGTTTGGTTGAACAAAAGGAAGCCGGAAAAGGCCGGGCTGAGCCTCTGGGAACATCAAGTGTGCCAAACAATTTGCACAGGGTTATTTTGTGCAAACAATTTGGGATAATTGGCCCCTTTTCCATTGGAGGATTTCTGGGGAAGGACAGCTGGGCCCCTTGTGCAAAGCCAGGGAGGGGGGAGCTGCAAAGGGTAGGGGGGGAGGGAGGGGGGGAAGGAAGGAAGGAAGGAAAAAAGGGAGGGAGGGAGGAAAAAACGGAGGGTCAGAGGGAGGGGGAGGGGGGGAGGAAGGAAGGAAGGAAACAGGAGGGAGGGAGGAGGGAAGGAAGGAAGGAAAGAAAAAAGGGAGGGAGGGAGGAAAAGTCAGGGAGGGAGAGAGGGGGGAAGGGAGGGAGGAAAGAAAAAAGGGAGGAAAGAATCGAGGGTCAGAGAGAGGGAGGAGGGAAGGAAGGAAGGAAGGAAAAGGAGGGAGGGAGGAAAAGCCAGGGAGGGAGGGGGGGAAGGGAGGGAGGGAGGAAAGAATGGAGAGGGAGGGAGGGGGAAGGAAGGAGAGAAAAGGGAGGAATGAACAGAGGGTCAGGGAGGAAGGAAGGAAGGAAGGAAAGAAAAAAGGGAGGGAGGGAGGAAAAGTCAGGGAGGGAAAAGGGGGAAGGGAGGGAGGAAAGAAAAAAGGGAGGAAAGAATCGAGGGTCAGAGAGAGGGAGGAGGGAAGGAAGGAAGGAAGGAAAAGGAGGGAGGGAGGAAAAGCCAGGGAGGGAGGGGGGAAGGGAGGGAGGGAGGAAAGAATGGAGAGGGAGGGAGGGGGAAGGAAGGAGAGAAAAGGGAGGAATGAACAGAGGGTCAGGGAGGAAGGAAGGAAGGAAGGAAAGAAAAAAGGGAGGGAGGGAGGAAAAGTCAGGGAGGGAAAGGGGGAAGGGAGGGAGGAAAGAACGGAGGGTCAGTGGGAGGGAGGAGGGAAGGAAGGAAAGGAAAAAAGGAGGGAGGGAGGAAAGAACGGAGGGTCGGGGAGGGGGAGGGAGGAAGGAGGGAAGGAAGGAAAGAAAGGGAGGGAGGGAGGAAGAAAATGAAGAAGAGGGAGGGAACAGGAAAAAAAGAGAATGGGAGGGAAGGAGCAGAGGAAGCAAAGAGGAGGGAGAGAGGGATGGGGGGAGTAGAGGAAGGAAGAGCGTGAGAAAGGAAAGAAGGGAGAGAGAGGAAGAGGAAGGAAGGAGTGATTTTTTTCCTTCCTGTTCCCTCCCTCCTTCCTTCCCTCCCTCCCTCCCTCCTTCCTTTTCCTTGACTCCCCCATCCTCCTCCCAAAAAACATGTGAAAACCTTTTTATTCTGGGGCCATGGGGGGGTGATTGAAGGTTGCCCCCCCCTCCCTTCTATTTTTTCCCCTCCGCCTTGTACTTTTCCGGTTCATAAATCAAACACCCATCCTGTCAGCTGCTGCCACTTTCCGCCCATTTCGCTGCCCTTAACATTAAGGACCCCTTACAAGCAGGGGTCTTCAAACCTGGCCCTTCGACGACTTGTGGACTTCAATTCCCAGAATTCCTCAGCCAGGCGTGCCTGGCTGAGGAATTCTGGGAGTTGAAGTCCACAAGTCATCCAAGGGCCAAGTTGGAAGACCCCCTGCCTTAGAGATACTACTTCGTGTTGTGAAGTCATCGGGCAAATGGCGCGAAATCCGGAATTCGTGCCTGAGCTCGTCCTGGTTTTCCACAAAAGCCCGTGTCGCCCTCTCGCCCATTTCCTGGCCTTATAAATGTGATAAAATACCATCCTTGCTTTATTTGTCCTTCAGAATCTGCACGCGTGTCCCACCTGTGCCTCTGCAGACATATCTAACCATCACGTCTCTCGGGCAGCGTTTCTCCGCAGGTTTAAAATGGGTGGACTTCATTTCCCAGAATCCCCCTTGCCAGCAAGAGAGGGGGGGGGGCTTCAGCTCCCAGTATCCCCCAATGTTGGAAGCCCTGTCAACGTTTTTTGTTGCTGAACCACCTAGCATTGTTTGGCTCCATTCAGATATAAGAAGCAACAAACAAATGCTTCTCTCTGTGTGGTGTGTGTGTGTGTGTGTGTTTCATTCCAGTGGAGCCTCAGAACTGGAGAATAACCAAAGTCGTAACAGGAAGTCAGTGAGAAAGCAGAAATGATTATCTTCCTCTTCAGTCCAATGTTGTTCGGCACGATTTAGGAATTGCTGCCTTAATTGCAATTAACCTAAGCAACAGGTCTAAGTGCGAATCCTCAGCCATTTTTGCCATTCCTAACTGAGCCTTTGGTTAAATACGCTTTAATCCAAAGAGTAGAGTAGAATAGAATAGAATAGAATAGAATAGAATAGAATAGAATAGAATAGAATAGAATAGAATAGAATAGAATAGAGAATTAGAATTAGAATTAAATAGAATAGAATAGAATAGAATAGAGAATTAGAATTAGAATTAGAATTAGAATAGAATAGAATAGAATAGAATAGAATAGAATAGAGAATTAGAATTAGAATTAAATAGAATAGAATAGAATAGAATAGAATAGAATAGAATAGAATAGAATAGAATAGAATAGAATAGAATAGAATAGAATCTGTAAGGGACCTTGGAGGTCTTCTAGTCCAGCCCCCTGTTTAAGCAGGAGAACCAATACCATCTCGTACAGGTGATTGTCCAGTCTCTTCTTAAAAACCTCCAGTGCTGGAGCCCCCACGATTTCTGGTGGCCAGCTGTTCCACTGGTTGATTGTCCTCAGCATCAGGAAGTTTCTCCTTAATTCCAGGTTGCTTCTCTCCTTGATCAGTTTCCAACCGTTGTTCCTCGTCCTTCCCTTCTGATGCTTTGGAGAACAATGTGGACCCCCTCCTCTTCTTTGGGGCAGCCCCTCAGATACTGGAACGCTGCTATCCTGTCTCCCCTATTTCTTCTTTTCTTTAGACTAGCCAAACCCAAGTCCCGCAGCCGTTCTTCGTACGTTTTGGTCTCCAGGCCTTGCATCATCTTAGTTGCTCTTCTCTGAATTTTTTCCAAACTCTCAACCTCTTTTTTTTTTTGTGATATGGTGACCAACATTGGCTGCGGTACTCCAGGTGTGGCCTCACTGGGGTTTTATCAAGCGGTGCTAATACATCGCTTGATCTTGATTCCGTGCCTCTGTTTCTACAACCCAGGATTGTGTTAGCTTTTTTGGCTGCCACCGTACACGGCTGGCTCACGGTCAAGCGATCGTCCACTGGGACTCCGAGGTCCCTCTTGCAGTGGCGGTCTTTGAGCCGTCTGTTCCTTCTTGTCACACTCCTGACCTTTGCAGGATCCCCGTGGTCAAGTGATTTAAATTCCCATTGCTTGGCAACTGGTTCACATTTTTGGGCTGCTGCTGCACACGGCTGGCTCAGGGTTAAGAAGAGGATGACCCTAGAGGGCTTCCTGTAGTGAGGACCACCTCCATTCCTACCTGAGAAGGAAATTGGACCCTTGCACCAACCAACCCGAGGTCCCTGCAATGTAGGACAAGCCCAAAGTAGTAGAGCATCTCCACTAGGAAGGATAGTCTGGAAGAAGGCTTGAGGCCAATCAATCAATCAGAATAGAGCTGGAAAGGGACCTTGGAGGTCTTCTAGTCCAACCTCCTGCTCAAGCAGGAGACCCTAGACCAGGGGCCTTCAAACTTGGCAACTTTAAGACTTGTGGACTTCAACTCCCAGAATTCCTCAGCCAGCCCAGGTGGCTGTCCAGTATCCGGTGATGGAGCATCCACAACTTCTGGTGGCAAGCTGTTCCACTGGCTAATTGTCCTCACTGTTGGGAACTTTTCCTCTTGTTGTTTCTTGTCCCGCCTTCTGGTACTCCAGAAGGCGGGACAAGAATAACTTGACCCTCCCTTTTCTTTGTGTCAGACCCTCAAATACTGGAAGATTTGTCCCCCCCCTTGGTCCCCCTTTTTTTTCTAGGCTGGCCATACCCAGTTCCTGCAAGCGTTCTTCATAGGTTTAATCTGCAGGCTTCTAAATCGTCTTAGTTGCTCTGCTTTGCACTTTTTCCCAAAGTCTCAACATCTTTTTTGTTTTTTGGTAAGGTGATGTTCTTTTAGTTGTGTCGACAGACCAACAACAGCTGAGTTCACAACTTCTCCTCCTCCTCCTCCTAAGGGTCCTTGAAAGAGGTTGGACTTCAATTCCCATCTTTGCAGTCAACACGAGAGTTGAATTCCGCCGTTAATGAACGAGAGAGCTGGGAGAAAGCTTCAAAGTCTTCCTTCTAGCTTGCCAAGATCCTGGTTAGATCCTGGTTTATTTATCCTTCTCGCTATGAGTGGAGTCTCTCAGTGTGTGTGTGTGTGTGTGTGAAAATCCCCGTCCATCCTGCCCTTGACCTCATCCAATGGGACGGAGTTTTCAACCCACCAGGAAGGGACATTAAAATGGGAACGAGTTAGATTTCCCTTTTCCATTCCGCCTTCCAGGAAATCGATAGAAAAATAAGATCGCCATAAATCAGGGCTAAGAAAGATCGAAAGGCACCACTCAATTACGGGCTGCCAAATGAAATAATCCTGGCTGTTCTGGAATATCCCGAACGGGAACCTAACCAGCGTATTAAGATTCCTTCCTTCGGAAGACCAAAATGGGCTTGGAAAAACGCCCAGGCCTTTATTTCATGGCAAGGAATGATCCACCGTTCCAGATATCATCCAGTTTTGGGGATGGGGGGAATATTTGGGCTATTTTTAGAGCATCTTCTGGGTCCTCACAAAGGGGAGGGGGGATTTCCAGCCCTCTTCCCCCCCCCTCTCCGTCATTTTTTAATTTCTGAGAATATCTAGGGAGCCCCCCCCCCCGATGCAGCCTGGGAAACAAAAGAAGTTGGCATTTTGCGGCCTGGCACTTGATCAGGTTACGATTGATTTATTTTTTTTCCAATTAAGCTCTTTTAAAAAAGATATATTTATATATATGGCCAAAGTAATGGACGGGGGTGGGGGAAATAAGAGGAAATATTGATTAACAAATGTGATGTGACAGAAAGAGGGGGGAAAAATTATCAGGAGAGTTCACAACTGCCCTAAATTTGACTTGAATGGCTTAAAACCTTTTGTTTGATTCCATGCCTCTGTTTATACAACCCAGGATTGTATAAAACCTTTCTTACAGGCAGTCCTTGATTTAACAAAAGTTCATTTACTGACCGTTCAAAGTTACAACAGCGCTGAAAAAAAAAATTGGCTCACAACCCTTGTTCACAGTTACGACCAGTGTAGCATCTGCGGGCTCAGGTGATCAAAACTTGGGCACTTGGCAACCGACTCGTACTTACGTCAGTCGCAGTGTCCCGGGGGTCACGTGATCCCCCCTTTGGCGGCCTTCTGACAAGCGATTCACTTAACAACCGCCTTAGTAACCTAGCAGCTTGCAGGGGTTCACTTCGCAGTTGTGGCAAGAACGGTCGCAAAATGGGGCAAAGCCCACTTAGCGAATGTCTCACTTAGCGGCGGAAATGTGGGGGCTCCCTGGCGGTCGTAAATCGAGGACTGGCTGTAAGTTGGCAGACGGTACACCTTGGCCGTCCATTCCTGTAAATCAGGGGTAGATTTAGCCTTCCAGAGTAATACAGTGATTGTTTAGATCCCAGAATCCACACTGATAGGTAGGGGAGACTGGAGATACGGTCAAGAACGTCTACGCAGGTTCTCCGTCATTCCAGGTCAGGAGGCCACTGGACTTTCTTGTTTTCCTTTGAAGACGTTTCGCTTCTCATCCCGGAAGCTTCTTCAGCTCTGACTGGAGGGTGGGGAATGGAAGGATTTATACTCCTTGCAGAAAAACTGGTCATTTGCATCCTTTTAGCGGGTCGTTGAGGCCACTTGGAGGTTTGTGTCCTCAGGGTCACCCGAGTGGTGCAAATGGGTGTGGAGCCTCCTTGGAACTGCGGAAAGGATTATGTTGTAGACTGCTGATAGATAGACCACCCATTTGCACCACTCGGGTGACCCTGAGGACACAAGACAAACCTCCAAGTGGCCTCAACGACTCTCTAAAAGAAGGCAAATGACCAGCTGTCTACAAGGAATATAAATATAAATATATAACAACAGCATCCATCTCCAGTCTAGAACACATTCCTTTCAGCAGTTCCGAGAAGGCTCCACACCCATTTGCACCACTCAGGCGACCCTGAGGACACAGTCAAACCTCCAGGTGGCCTCAACGACTCTCTAAAACAGGGGTGTCAAACTGAATTTCATGGAG
>NC_139514.1:2164140-2289140 GCF_947247035.1 Vipera ursinii
CAGATCGCATGGAGGAAAAGTTTCCGGAAGGAGGCAAGTCAGCATTTTGAGCAGAAAAAATCTTCCCAGCTCTGCCTTCCTTTTCTCCTTGCAAGATAAATACTCTTTTTAAAAAAGTATTATTAATAATAATAACAATCATCATCATCATCATCATCTTCTGAAATCTGCCTTATCAAGGGCCCTCAAAATCAGCTCATTTATTGTAGTGAAGATAAGCTGGAGAGAAAGAGACCTCCAGGGCACCATTTTGAAATAAATATTATACGGGAATAAAATTGTACTGCTTAGCTAGCTAATCACTGGAGAGGCAGTTTGATCTAGTGGTTAAAAGGCCAGGCTAGAAAGTGGGAGAATTCAAGTCCCACCCAGATGGCTGGGTGACTTTGGGCCAATCACCAGGAGACGGTGAGTTCTAGTCCTGCCTTAGCTATGAAAGCCAGTTGGATGAGTTTGGGGTCCTCGGTGCTGTCTGAACTGGGTGGTTTTCTTGCAGACGTTTCCTGACCCAACTAAGGAACATCATCAATTCAAGAAGAGAGTAAGGCTTGTGGGGAGGAGGAGGAGGAGGAGGAGGAGGAGGAATAGGAGAACTGTGGGGTCCTTGGTGCTCTTTGAGCTGGGTGGTTTTCTTGCAGACGTTTCATGACCCAACTAGGGAACATCATCAGTGCTAGAAGGGAGGAGGAAGAGGAAGGAAGGAAGGAAGGAAGGAAGGAAGGAAGGAAGGAAGGAAGGAAGGAAGGAAGGAAAGTCGGGTCCTTGGTGCTGTTTGAGCTGGGTGGTTTTCTTGCAGACGTTTCATGACCCAACTAGGGAACATCATCAGTGCAAGAAGGGAGAAGGAAGAGGAAGGAAGGAAGGAAGGAAGGAAGGAAGGAAGGAAGGAAGGAAGGAAGGAAGGAAGGAAGGAAGGAAAGAAAGTGGGGTCCTTGGTGCTCTCTGAGCTGGGTGGTTTTCTTGCAGATGTTTCATGACCCAACTAGGGAACATCATCAGTGCAAGGAGGGAGGAGGAAGAGGAAGGAAGGGAGGGAGGGAGGGAGGAAGGAAGGAAGGAAGGAAGGTAGGAAGGTAGGAAGGAAGGTAAGTCGGGTCCCTGGTGTTCTCTGAGCTGGGTGGTTTTCTTGCAGACGTTTCATGACCCAACTAGGGAACATCCTCATTGCATTCTGGTCTACGAGTATCTTCCTGAATGAATTTGCTCCTGATCTCCATCCTTTTATTCCCCCACCCCCCTGAGGATGAGTTTATTTAAGCTTTACGCGCAGGATTTCTGTAGCTCCTTTCACAGGAAGCTGTCCATTCCCTCCAAATGACGCTAAGCTAATCGGTCGTAAGCCAAGGACTATCTGTGGCCCCTTGCCTGCGATGTGTTTCCAGCTGACTCGTCAATAAATGTTAGCAGACTTTTTTTTCAGTTCACGTTTTCACTCAGGTTGCAATTAGGAAAGACCCAATATTTAAAAGTTTCTGTGTTTGGGGGGTTTGGTTGTTGTTGTTTTTAAAGAGGGCGCTTAATATCGTGTGCCATCATTTCACAACTTCCTTGGCACCGGCAGGAAAAAAAAAAGAAAATCCAGCAGTAGACTTTTAAATAAATAAAATTTGTCCTCCTCGGCCTTGCTAGCAGCAATAATTTATTTATTATGCATTTCGAACTAAGTGCAGGGCTTAGAATAAAACGATTGGTGCAATAATATGTAAGATCACGATACGTCAGGGACGGAGAAAAGGATGGACTGGAAATCCAATGTAGCTACTCTACTCTAAGCCAGCAGTTGGAAGCACAATTACTAATGGTTTACTAATCCCCTACTCATCCTATACAGGAAGCCATCCAACGACAGCCACAACTGAGCTCAAAATTTCCACGGCGAAGTTGTTAGGTGACTTTCCCCCCCGTTTTACCACCTTCCTTGCCCCAACTGTTAAGTGAAGTCACTGTTCTGTACCAGCCCTGTACCAGCCCTGCAGAAAAGGCAGGGACAACCCCTTTTACAAGAAGGCAAGAGGCTGGAATTACGCCTGCCAAATTTATTGCCACAAAAACAAACGGAACAAGACAAACCAAGAAACAGGAGCTTTAAGAAACAGGAACTATCCAAGCGGTTGCCTTCAGTAAACCAGCCCTCCCCACACATTCCCCTTATATAGAGTTCAGGGCGTGGCTTCTCTCTGCCTCCTTCCGAGGAGCCCCATTGCCTTCCTCTGTTTACTCCTGATTGACTGCCTCCTGCGTCGGGCGTCCTTGAACAGGGCCAGCTGTGGGTCATCTTCAACCACACTGTCAGGCTCACACAGCTGGGTCTCCGTGGTGACCAGGTGGGAGGGGCCTGGCTGAGGGCTCTCATCAGCAAGGTCTTCAACACCCCCCTCCTCCTCTGAGTCCTCCGACCCAACTGCCGAACCCACAGGCTGACCCTGAATCACAACAGTCACTGCAGTTGTTAAATTACAAACCGGGTTGTGAAGTGAATCTGGCTTTCCCCGTTGACTTTGCTTGTCAGAAGGTCGCAAAAGGGCATCACGTGACCCCGGGACACTGCGACCGTCGTAAACGTGAGTCAGTGGCCGAGCGTCTGGATTTTGATCAGGTGACCCTGTGGGGGACGCTGCAGCAGTCGTGAACGTAAAAAAACATTCCTAAGCCCCTTTTTCCAGTGCTGTTGTGGCTTCGAACGGACACTAAACAAAATGTTGCGGGTCGAGGACCCCTCTGTACAACTTTGGGCTTTCTCTGGGACGTCTGAGCCTCCACACAACGTTTGAATATTTAAGCTCCCATTTATGAGTCAGGTAACAAACACAGTCAAGCCCAAAATTTCTGTTGCTAAGCAAGGCAGTTGTTGAGCCAGCTGCCCCAAAAGCCAACGCAATCCTAGGCTGCATTAACAGAGGGACAGAATCAAGATCACGTGAAAATACCACTTTACACGGCCTTGGTAAGGCCACACTTGGAACACGGCATCCAGTTTTGGTCACCACAATGTAAAAAAGATGTTGAGACTGTGGAAAGAGGGCAGAGAAGAGCAACGAAGAGGATCAGACGACTGGAGGCTAAAACATATAAGGAACAGCTGCTGGAATTGGGGATGTCCAGTTTAACGAAGAGAAGGACGAGGGGGGACAGGAGAGCAGTCTTCCAGTATCTCAGGGGCTGACCCAAAGAAGAGGGAGTCAAGCTATTCTCCAAAGCACCTGAAGGCAGGACAAGAAGCAACGGATGGAAACTAACCAAGGAGAGAAGCAACCTGGAACTAAGGAGAAACTTCCTGACTGTTAGAACAATTAACCAGTGGAACTCCTTGCCTCCAGAAGTGGTGAATGCTCCAACGCTGGAAGTTTTTAAGAAGAGACTGGACAGCCCTTTTTCGTCTGGAATGGTATAGGGTTTCCTGCCTGAGCAGGGGGTTGGACTTGATGACCACCAAGGTCCCTTCCAACTCTGTTCTTCTGTAAGGGTCTCCTGACTGAGCAGAGCATTGTACTAGAGATGATCTCCAAGGTCCCTGCTATTATTATTATTATTATTATTATTATTATTATTATTATTATTATTATTAACAATAACAACAAAAATAATTAATAATAATAATAATAATAATAATAAGATGATGATAATGATGTGAGTTTTGCCCCATTTCATGACCTTTTTACCAGAGTTCTTAAGCGAATCACTGCAGTCGGTCAGTGAACCATGCCGTCGTAAAGCAAATCTGACTTCCCCCAATGACTTTGCTTGTTGGATGCTGTCTAGGAAGGTCACGAAATGGGGGGGGGTGTGTCACGTGACCCCAGGAAGCTGCAACAGTCATAAGTACATGCCAGTGGCCGAGCCTCTGAATTTTGACCCCGTGACCACAGAGATGCTGCAACAGTCACAAGTGTGACAAACAACCCACTTTTTTCAGCGCTGCAACTTGGAACAGTCACTAAATGAATCATTGAAAGTCGTGGACTGCTCTTAATAGACCCTGTTCTTCACCCCAAGGGCTGGTGACAAGAAATTTCTGGATTGAGACATTTTCAACCCACACTGGACCAATGACACCCGATCCTAATCCATCTTTCCAAACAATTTTGTCACTTGCGCGACAAAACCCACCCCGACAAAAACAGACGTCTGGTGTTATTTTTGCCAAAAACAGTTGGTATGAAAAAAAAAGAAACAGCAAATGTTTGCTCTTAAAAATCCTCAATTACAGCAAATCTGCATCCCTCCCAATTAATTGCACCGTTGGCTGATTAATAAGCGACCCGGTGCAGTCTGCAAAAAAGAACAAAGAAAACAACTTTTGACATGAGCAAGGCAGGCTGCAGTAGAGAGATGATTGTGTGGATTGTGGCTTTCAATCCTCCAATATCCTGGGTTGCATAAACAGAGGCACAGAATCGAGATCACGCGAAGGAACATTGCCGCTTGATAAAGCCCTAGCGAGGCCACACATGGAATGCTGCAGCCAATTTTGATCACCATAGCACAAAAAAGATGTTGAGAGTTTGGGAAAAAAAAATTCAGGGAAGAGCAACTAAGAGGATCCAAGGCCTGGAGGCCAAAACGTACGAAGAACGGCTGCAGGATTTGGGTTTGGCTAGTCTAAGGAAGAGAAGAAATAGGGGAGGCATGATAGCAGGGTTGCAGTATTTGTGGGGCTGCCCCAAGGAAGAAGGGGTCATTTTGTTCACCAAAGCACCAGAAGGCAGGATGAGAAACAATGGTTAGAAACTGATCAAGGAGAGAAGCAACCTGGAAGTAAGGGGAAATTTCCTGATAGTGAGGACAATCAACCAGTGGAATAGCTCGCCGCCATAAATCGTGAGCGTTCCATCACTGGAGGTTTTTTTTTTATTTTAAATCCCATTTATATCCCGCCCTTTTCCGAAGACTCAGGGCGGCTTACAAACTTAGCAGTAGCCTTCATTCTATGTATATGCCTGCTTATTAGGGCTTTCGGGCCCCCCCAAGCAGCATTATTACAAAGTCAGCTTATTGCCCCCAACAATCTGGGTCCTCATTTGACCTACCTGGGAAGGATGGAAGGCTGAGTCAACCTTGAGCCTGGTGGGACTCGAACCTGCACTAATGGCAGGCAGCTGGGGTTACTTAAGGAGGCATCAGCCCACTCCTCCACCAAGGCTCTTTTTAAGAAGAGACTAGAGTCTAGACCAGGGGTAGGCAACCTCGGCTCTTTTATGACTCATGGACTTCAGGTTGCCTACCCCTGGTCTAGACAGTCACTTGTCTGAGATGATATAAGTTCTCCTGCTTGAGCGGGGGGATGGACTAGAAGACCTCCAAGGTCCCTTCCAGCTTCTATTCTGTTCTGTTCTGTTCTATTCTTATTATATTCTATTCTATTCTGTATTTCTATTCTATTCTAATTTAAAACCTAGGCAGACAAATATGCTTTCCCTGTTTTGCGCAACTGCCCACATTGCCCCATCCTGGGGAGGAGAACAGAAGTAAAAAAAATAGGAATGCAAAGGAATCAAAGGCACAAGATAAGAGCGGGGTGGGGGGGAAAGAGGGGACGCAGCTAAATGTACAGGGAGTCCTGAACGTACGACCGCAATGGAGCACAAAATTTCCGTTGCTAAGTGAAACATTTAAGTGCATTTGTCCCATTCTACGACCTTTCTTATTTATTTATTATTTATTTATTGATGGGATTTATATCCCGCCCTATCTCCCGAAGGACTCAGGGCGGCTAACAACAAAACATATAATAAGTACAGAAATCAAGATAAAAATAAAATTGAAATCATCTGTGCAATAAATTAAAATTAAAGAATTAAAAAATAAATTAAAAATACTAAATATAAATTAAATAAGATGCCTGTCAGTCTAGGTCGGCCTGGTGGAACAGGTGTGTTTTGAGGCCGCGGCGAAAGGACCGGAGATCTTGGGCCATCCGAAGCTCAGGGGGGAGCTGGTTCCATAGGACTGGCGCTCCCACAGAGAAGGCCCTCCCCCTGGGGGTCGCCAGCCGACATTGTCTGGCCGACGGTACCCTGAGGAGGCCTTCTCTGTGTGAGCGCACCGGGCGATGGGAATTCGTTCCCTGCAGCAGATGGTCCTGCAAGTATCCCGGGCCTAAGCCATGTAGGGCTTTAAAGGTAAGTACCAGCACCTTAAATCTCATCCGGAGGGCAACTGGTAGCCAATGCAGCTCACGCAGGATGGGTGTAATGTGGGAGTATCGGGGTGCTCCCATCACAACCCGTGCAGCTGCATTTTGCACCAGCTGAAGCCTCCGGGTGGTCTTCAAGGGCAGCCCCATGTAGAGAGCATTACAGTAATCTATACGGGAGGTAACGAGTGCGTGGGTGACTGTGCGTAGGGCATCTCGGTCCAGGAAGGGGTGTAACTGGCGTATCAGGCGAATCTGGGCAAATGCCCCCCTAGCCACGACTCCAATATGATCTTCAAAACTGAGTCGTGAATCTTGCCACCATTGTTAAGTGAATCGCTGCCATTGTTCAATTAGTCAAACTGTCGCTAAGTGAATCCGGCCTCCCCCCACCCCCTGTTGACTGTGCTTGTCGGAAGGTCGCAAAAGGGGATCACGTGACCCCGGGACACTGCGACCGTCGTAAATATGAGTCAGTTGCCAAATGTCCGGATTTTGATCACGTGACTTGCTGTGACGGTCGTAGGTGTGAAAGCTGGTCCTCAGTCACTTTTTTCAGTGGTAACTTTGATTGGTCACTAAATGAATTGTTGAAAGTCGAGGATTAACTGATTGCATTTTTGTCCTGTTTTTTTATAATTGGTCAGTTCCAGGCAGTGTGCACGCAGGCCGTCCTCCATTTCCTGCTTGAGCAGGGGGTTGGACTAGATGACCTCCAAGGTCCCTTCCAACGTTGCGTTGAAAAAAGGGACTTATGACCGTTTTTCACACTTACGACCATTGCCACGTTCCCCCATGGTCACATGATCAGAATTTGGACTCTTTTTTTTCTTTGCTGTGGAGAATAATATTATCTTTTGGGGTTTTTTTTTAACCCCAAGACTTTTTTTTTGGTTTTAGTAATTTACTGATTCAGGTATAAAAAACCTTCATTTGATAACCCAAACCCAAAGTTAGCTCATTTAAGTTTGACACTCTCTCTCCCTAGAGTTTAATCCCCACAGAATGGATCTTTTTCTCCTCATATTTTCAAATCTGGTCAATAGTAATTTTTTACAAACTTTGGAAACAGTTCAGCATTATTTGAAAAAGCCAGAAAATACGCATCTACATACATACTCGTGTTATACATTACAAAGCTAACTTAAAACTTTCTTTCACCACGTCTATCAAACTTTTTTTTAAAAAAATGCATCTTCATTAATTAAGACATTAATCTTAGGGGCCTACTCTTTGACCATCTCCTGGGTTGGACTAGAGGACCTCCAAGGTCCCTTTCCAGCCCGATGGTTCCTAACTCAACCAGCCTCCAACTTCGCAAAGAAGTTAATTTGCAGTTTTGAAACGGAATTGACAAAAGGGGGGGGGGAAACTGGGATTGAAAAATAACCAGTTTTGTACGCTTACAACCTATTGAACAACTGTCTTGCTTAGCAGCGGGAATTTTGAGCTCAGTTGTGGACGTAAATCCAGAGCTACCGGTAATGCGATTTATAATAATAATAATAATAATAATAATAATAATAATAATAATAATAATAATAATAATAATAGAGCCTTGGTGGAGCAGTGGGTTAATGCCTCCTTAAGTAACACCAGCTGCCTGCAATTAGTGCAGGTTCGAGTCCCACCAGGCTCCAGGTTGACTCAGCCTTCCATCCTTCCCAGGTAGGTAAAGTGAGGACCCAGATTGTTGGGGGCAATAAGCTGACTTTGTAATAATGCCGCTTGGGGTGTGTGTGAAAGCCCTAATAAGCAGGCATATACATAGAATGAAGGCTACTGCTAAGCTTGTAAGCCGCCCTGAGTCTTCGGAGAAGGGCGGGATATAAATGGAATTAAAATAAAAAAATAAATAATAATAATAATAAATAAAGTTGGAAGGGACCTTGGTGGTCATCTAGTCCAACCCCCTGCTCAGACAGGAGACTCTGTACCATTTCAGGCAAATGGCTGTCCAGTCTCTTCTTAAAAACCTCCAGTGTTGGAGCCTTCACAGATTCTGGAGGCAGGTGGTTCCGCTGGTTAATTGTTTATTTATTTATATTTATTCAATCCAATATGGCCAGCCACTCCGGACGACCCTTGCTTGCAAATCTAGCACCTTCTCACAATGAAAACCCTCCCATAAATGGCTCGATCTGGCAGCTGGGGAGGATGGGAGTTGTAGTCTACCCCCATCTCTGATACGGCGTGGTCCAGATGGAGAAAGATCTGTCCCGTCTGTGCTTCATTCTGATTAAAAGTAGGCATTTCAGTGGAGAAAAATCTCTTTTTTTTTCCCCCCCCTCAGGTGGTGATGAATCAAAAGCAAGTTTTCTGTTCGGGGTTGATGGTTTTTCATCTCTTTATTTATTCATTCCTTCTGGCTGCTGGTTGGCTGCTGAATCGATCAAGATTCACCCGGGTTTAAAAGATTTCCACCCTCCAGATAAAGAAACTTGCAATTAAAACATCCACGATAGGAATGAAAACAAACAAAAAAAAAACACCCCAAAGATTCCTGAAAATCAGAAATAACGGCAAGGATTCTGAATAGAATAGAATAGAATAGAACAGAACAGAACAGAACAGAACAGAACAGAATAGAATAGTATAGAATGGATATTGGAATATAGAATAGAACAGAACAGAACAGAATAGAAATTAGAATAGAGTAGAGTAGAGTAGAACAGAACAGAACAGAATAGAAATTAGAATAGAGTAGAGTAGAGTAGAGTAGAACAGAATAGAACAGAACAGGAATAGAATAGAATAGAATAGAATAGAATAGAATAGAATAGAATAGAATAGAATAGAATAGAATAGAATAGAATAGAATAGAATAGAATAGAATAGAATAGAATAGAATAGAATAGATATTGGAATATAGAACAGAACAGAACAGAATAGAAATTAGAATAGAGTAGAGTAGAGTAGAGTAGAATATAGAATAGAATAGAATAGAATAGAATAGAATAGAATAGAATAGAATAGAATAGAATAGAATAGA
This sequence comes from Vipera ursinii, assembly GCF_947247035.1. Classification (NCBI taxonomy): domain Eukaryota; kingdom Metazoa; phylum Chordata; class Lepidosauria; order Squamata; family Viperidae; genus Vipera; species Vipera ursinii. Next base: position 2,173,266 of record NC_139514.1, read on the forward strand.
ATAGAATAGAATAGAATAATAGAATAGAATAGAATAGAATAGAATAGAATAGAATAGAATAGAATAGAATAGAATAGAATAGAATAGAATAGAATAGAATGGATATTGGAATATAGAATAGAACAGAACAGAATAGAAATTAGAATAGAGTAGAGTAGAGTAGAGTATAGAATAGAATAGAATAGAATAGAATAGAATAGAATAGAATAGAATAGAATAGAATAGAATGGAGCACCCACAATTTCTAGTGGCCAGCTGTTCCACTGGTTAATTGTCCTCGCTGTCATGAAGTTTCTCCTTAATTCCAGGTTGCTTCTCTCTTTGGTCAGTTTCCAACCATAGTTTCTTGTCCTTTCCAACTGGTGCTTTGGAGAATAATGTAACCCCCTCTTCTTTGGGGCAGCCCCCAAATCCTGGAACACTGCTATCATGTCTCCCCTATTTCTTCTTTTCTTTAGCCAAACCCAAGTTCTGCAGCCATTCTTCGTATGTTTTAGTCTCCACCCCTTGGATCATCTTAGTTGCTCTTCTCTGAACGTTTTCCAAACTCTCAAGATCTTTTTTGTGATATGGTGACCAAAATTGGCTGCAGTACTCCAGGTGTGGCCTCACCAGGGTTTTATAAAGCGGTACTAATACCACACGTGATCTTGCTCCTACGCCTCTGTTTATGCAACCCAGGATTGTGTTAGCTGTTTTGGCTGCTGCTGCACATGGCCGGCTCACGGTCAAGCGATTGTCCACTGGGACTCCGAGGTCCCCTCTCGCAGTTGCTGTTTTAAAGCCAGGTCTCGCCCAATCTGTACTTGTACCTTCGGGTTTTCCTGCCTAGATGTAAGACTTTGCTTTTCTCCACACTGAAACTCATTTTGTTGGATAGGGCCGCTTGTTCAAGTTTGTCGAGATCTTTTTGGATCCTGAGTTTGTCTTTGGGGGTGTTGGCTACTCCTGCCAGTTTGGTGTCGTCTGCAAATTTGATGAGTTCCCTTTCAATTCCCTCGTCTAAATCATTGATGAAGATATTGAAGAGTCCTGGGCCTAAGACGGAACCTTGTAGTACCCCACTGCTTACTCCTCTCCACGTGGATGTAGTGCCGTTGAGGACTACTCGTTGAGTACAGTTTGCCAGCCAGCTACAGAACCATCTGTTGGTGATGTTGTCTACTCCACCTTTTCCTAGCTTACCAAGGAGTAGGTTGCGGTCTACTTTGTCAAATGCCTTACTGAAATCTAGATATACTACGTCCGCTGCGTTTCGCTGATCTACTAGTTTAGTCACTTTATTATAATAAATAAAAAGCCGTAAATAAAATTGCACAAACGGGATCCCAAAGCAAAAGCAAATGGATTTGAAAGTAAAAATAGAATAAGATGGTGCAGGAAAAGGAAAAAATTCTATCATGGCTCTCCTCCTTAAAAGCTGGGTTTCCTAACCCTTGGCAACCCTGAGAGGCTGGATTTCAGCTCCCAGAATTCCCCCAGCCGGCTTTGCAAAAAAAATATAATAATAATAATAATAATAATAATAATAATAATAATAATAATAATAATAATAATAATAATAATAAAAGTTAACATACGTGTCAAGAAAGGTGGTAAAATGGGCCAAAGCCTATTGAACAACTCTCTTGCTTAGCAGCAGAAATTTTGAGCTCAGTTGTGGATGATGATGATGATGATAATAATAGCAAAGCTGGAAGGGACCTTGGAGGTCATCTAGTCCAACTCCCTGCTCAGGCAGGAAACCCTATACCATTTCAGACAAATGGCTGGCCAGTCTCTTCTTACAAACGTCCAGTGTTGGAGCATTCACAGCTTCTGGAGGCAGGTGGTTCCACTGGTTAATTGTTGCTTGCAAATCTACCACCTTCTCCAACGAAACCCCTCCCATAAATGGGTGGAGCTGGGGAGGATGGGAGTTGTAGTCTGGCCCGTGTCTGATACAGCGAGGCTGAGACGGAGAAAGACCTGTCCCGTCTCTGCTTCATTCCGATTAAAAGCGGGCCTTTCAGTGGAGAAAAAATTCTCTTTTGGGGGGGGTCGCCCCCCTCACCCCCCCCAAAGTGTTGATGAATCAGAAGCAAGAACGACGGAAATCTTGGGCTCCCTTCTGGCCGTAAGCCGAGGACTGCCTACCTACACAGGGCGGTTGAAAAATCACCGGCACGTAGCAAAGCCTTGCCGAGTGTGCCACACCAGATCCCCTTCTCCCCTCGACTGATGTGGGGTGTGTGTGTCTCGTTTCGGAACCGTGAGGACTAGAATCTTGACCAGTGCGTCTTCCTTCCCGACGGAAATCCTGGGCTCCGTTGAGGCCCGTAGTTCGGAGGCAAACGAGGTCAATTTCGGGGTCTGACATTTCCCAGCAGCGCTGGAAGGCGCCACCCCCGTCCTACCCCTCCCCAAAGTTTTCCCTCAGGAAGAGAAACGCTCAAAGCAAAGAGAGAGAGAGAGATAGCGCGAGGAAGAGAGAGGGAGGATTACGGCCAGCTGCCTTTTCTCATCAGTTCCTTGTTTATATCCGCTTCCCAGATCTCTCCTTTAGCTGCTCGTAATTTCCCAGAGGGTTGGCCAAGGGCAGGGCAGAGGAAGAATTAAGCACTAAATGAGATTTCGGGAGAAAGAGAAGGAGGATTGCCGCTTGGAGCCTGTTGTGTGGCTTGGGATGGAGACACCACGCAAGGGTCTTCACAAGGCCCTGGACCTCAGTGTCCTGCTCTCCCGCAGCAAGTGGTTGTTGAGCTTTTGATTTCTTCTCCTATCATCATCATCATCATCATCATCATCATCATCACAGCAACAACAACAACAACAAAGCAACAAAATAAAACAATAACAAAACAACAACAACAACAACAATAATATAATAATAATAATAATAATAATAATAATAATAATAATAATAATAATAATAATATATTTTTATTTTAATTCCATTTATATCCCGCCCTCCTCCGAAGACTCAGGGCGGCTTACAATTTAAGCACAAACCAATGTGCTTAGCAGTAGCCTTTATTCAGTATATAAATAAAATTAATAATAAAAATAATAATAATTCTATGTATATGCTTATTAGGGCTTTCACACACACACCCCAAGCGGCATTATTACAAAGTCAGCTTAATTGCCCCCAACAATCTGGGTCCTCATTTTACCTACCTCGGAAGGATGGAAGGCTGAGTCAACCTTGAGCCTGGTGGGACTCGAACCTGCACTAATTGCAGGCAGCTGGTGTTACTTAAGGAGGCATCAGCCCACTGCTCCACCAAGGCTCTAATAGACCTGAAGACCTGGCTCTTTGAGCTTTCCGGCCAGGACTGAGGATTTTTTTAATTTTTTAACTTATTGTAATTGGGTTTTGAATCAGAGTTATAGGGGTTTTAGATTTTAATTAAGGGAAAATTTAATCTGTTTTAATTGTTATTCATTTTTGTATTGTAACGTTGTTTTAATTGCCTTGTGAACCGCCCTGGGTCCTACGGGAGAAGGGCGGTATATAAGTTTAATTAATAAATAAATAAATAAATAAATAAATAAATAAATAAATAAATAAATCTGGTACCTGGTTGATACCTAGGATGCTGGCAGCAACCCGTGTCAACCATCAGCGCCAGTCAATTAGAGTGTTCAGTTGACTGAGGTTCGTGTTAAACAAACAAATAATAATAACAGTAACAACAACAAAGTGGGAAGGGACCTTGGAGGTCATCTAGTCCAACCCCCTGCTCAGGCAGGAAACGCTACACCATTTCAGACAAATGGCTGTCCAGTCTCTTCTTTAAAACTTCCAGTGTTGGAGCCTTCACAACCTCTGGTGGCAGGCAGTTCCACTGGTTAATTGTTCTCACTGCCAGGAAACCTTGTTTCCATTACGGCTAGTCCTTGACTTACGAGCCCCAATCAAGCCCCCAATTTCGCTTGCTAAGCGAGACCTTTGTGAAGCGGATTTTGCCCCGTTTTACGACCTTCCTTGCCACGGTCGTTAAGCGAACCCCTGCAGTGGTTAAGTTAGTCAACACGGTCATTAAGTGAGTATGTTGCGCTCTCTCTCCTCCCCCACCCACCCCACCCACCACCATTGACTTTGCTGGCCAGAAGATCGCAAAAGGAGGAATCACATGAACCCGGGATTCTGCAACCGTCATAAATGCGAGTCAATTGCCAGGTGTTCAAATTCTGATCTCGTGACCACGGGGGGGGGGGATGCTGTGGCGGTCACAAGTGTGAAAAATAGCCAGGAGTCCATTTTTTTTCAGCGACGTTGTGACTTTGAACAGTCACTAGATGAAATGTTGTAAGTCGAGGATTTCCTATTATATTATTTTCCATAGATTTCCTATTATATTATTCTGCTTTATTGCACAATCTGCCAGATGTTTAGGTTAGATTTAGCATTTTTATCCACTTATCAAGTCCTTTCCAGGACCCGGGATGTCACAGGGCGTCCGCTGTCCCAAGCCAGGCTGCCTTTGACAGTTGACCGACGGGATTTTGTTCGTGCCAATAATGTTTAAGTGGTATTATTATTGGCTATTTAGTTTCTTTTATTTTATTTTTAGATGCTGGAGTTTTTTTAAAGCTGTCCCTGGGTGTTTGTAAAGCTGGTTAGCAACCACATGTTTCAAAATGGACTGTTGCATTGAATGTTGAGGCTAAAGGGATAACTTATTTATTTGTATTCTGTAACTCAGATAGTCCTCGGCTTACAACGGGTCCTGGGAAGGACTCGATTAGTGGATAAAAATGCCAAATCATTATATTATTCTCCTTTATTGTACTATCTGCCAGATGCTCCTACACCTTCAACTCTACGCGGGGAAAAAAAACCCGAATGACCAAAGATCCACGTACAAAGCCCGCGAAAACCTCAGAAAACATATATATATGTGTGTGTGTGTGTGTGTGTGTGTGTGTGTGAAATGTTTGTTAAGCATTCAGAATACACTTGCTTAGTCCCAGACACGGGACAAATCTTATTTCTTAGTTAGCAAGCCAAAAAATTTATATATATATATATACATATACACACACACACACACAGACAGACATACACACACACACACACACACACACACACACACACACACACTCACCAGAAGATTGCTGGGGCTTGGCAACCTTCCAGCTTGCAAATGGTTGAGAATTTCAGGATGGGGGGGGGGGGAAATCTAACCCCCTGGGTTTGATGTTTGGCTGTTGTTTATACACACACAAATGCACACAAACACAATCAGGAAAGGTTACACAAGCCAGCTGGCCTTCTCTGCCAGGGATTTTGGGATTTTGGAAGAGGTGTTTTGCAGACTTTATTTATTTATTTTTAAAACATGTTTTATTAATTTAGTCACCTTAATATTTGGTAAACATCGTGTTGCCTGGGTTTATATTTAAAAAAAACAATCCATAACCATTGGTTTCTATAATTCTATAGTCCATTTAATTGCTTTGCTTGATTTTCTTTCCTTCCACAACGGTTCTCTTTTGCCAACCTTGAATTAATACCATTCTTATTATTTGGATCCATAACAATTAAATACAGACATTTTTCCCCCCTAATATTTCTGCAAAGAATAACCACACTGAGATAAAGCTTCTTTTCTAACTGGTCATCTTGATTGCCTTCTCCTGTTTAAAATTCTCATTTAAATTTGTTTTCCCCACAATATTCAGAAGATTCTCACTGGTTAAATATTTTCATTACATTTAAGTATTTACATCTTTTTCCCTCATGCAGGCCATCCCAACACTTTTACATTTCTCATATCTTAAGGAAAAAAGGGGAAAAAACTTTTCAAATTTAGCTGCAAATACCTAGGGAGTCCTCGGCTTACGACATTCATTTAGTGACCATTCAAAGTTGCAAAGGCACTGGAAAAACAAGTTTTTCCACACTTACGACCGTTGCAGCTCACTGTTGCCTGATCACGCGATCAAAATTCAGACGCTTTGGCCACTGATTCGTATTTACGATGGTTGCAGCGTCCTGTGTGTGTGTGTGTGTGTGTGTGTGTGTGTGTGTGTGTTCCACGTGATCCCCTTTTGCGACCTTCCGACGAGCAAAGTCGATGGGGTGGGTGGGGGGAGGCCGGTTCGCTTAACGACGGCGTGACTAACGTAAGAACCACGGGGATTCGTCTTAAGAACGGAGGCGAGAAAAGTTGTACAGTGGGGCCAAACACTCAACTTAAAATGATGTCTCGCTTAGCGACGGGAAGGTGCAGCTCAGTTGCGACCGTTAAGTCGAGGACTGCCTGCAGTTAGGTTTTTCCGCTTTCTGTTTTCCAATTTTTACGACCCAGGGAAATCGTCCTGGGGGGGGGGCCTTAAGGGGGGGGCACTTTTGCAGCCAGGGCTTGAAACACTCACCCAGGCCCCCCCCCACTTCCTTCTTCCTTTGCTCCAAAGTAAATTGGCATTTGAAGGAAAGGGGGGGGCAAGTGCCTTGGCGCTCTTTTGATTTCTCCTGCCCCCACCCTGGCAGAAACGGCCTGAACCCCCCCCCCACCCTTCTTTTCTCCCTCCCTCTCTCCCTCCTTTTCCAAATGTGGTAGGACTGCAGACCCTCAGGCCGATGCGGCACAGGTGCAGCTCCTGCCACCGGCAGCCCCAATGGGCCTCCTGACCCCCATTTTTCTGCCCCTCCCTCGCAGGAGGGCCGGGGAGCCCATAAGAGGAAGGCAAGCCGGCGGTGGCCCCCCCACCCCAAAGGCGGGCAGTGTTCATTACCCTTCCGTTGCCGTGGCAACGGGACCCCCTCTCTTCCCCCATCTGCCGCTCTCTTTGGTGCCAGAGGAGGGGGGCTGTTTTGGTTTTGGGGCAAAGCAGACGGGGAGGGGGTCACAGAAAGGGGAGGGGGGGCTCACTTGGGTCTGGGTAGATGGCCGGGTTGGGGAGGGGGGTTAATTTCTGCAGCTTTCCCCCCCCCCTCCCTCCCTCACCCCTTTCCTTGATTTTCATCAGGAAGGGCTTTGCAAAGAGCGGAGGTTTTTCAGAAGAGATTGGGCAACCTTTTGTTTGGAATGAGTGGGGTCTCCTGCATGAGTGGGGGTGGGTGGGGGTGGGGCTGTGTTGGACTTGAGGACCCCTGAGGTCCCTTCCAGCTCTGTTATTCTGCTATTCTAACTTCCTTCCTTCCTTCTCTCCTTCCTTCCTTTCTTCCCTCCTTCTCTCCTTCCCACCTTCCTTTGTTCCTTCTCTCCTTCCCTCTCTCCTTCCTTCTTTCTCTCCTTCCTTCCTTCCTTCCATCTCTCCTTTCCTCCTTCCTTCTCTCCTTCCTTCCTTCCTTCCCTCCCTCCTTCGTTCCTTCTCTCCTTCCCTCCTTCCTTCTCTATTTTCCTCCTTCCTTCCTTCCTTCTCTCCTTCCCACCCTCCTTCCTTCTTTCTCTCCTTCCTTCCTTCCATCTCTCCTTTCCTCCTCTCCTTCCCACCTCCCTTCCTTTGTTCCTTCTCTCCTTCCCTCTTTCCTTCCTTCCATCTCTCCTTGCCTCCTTCCTTCCTTCCCTCCTTCCTTCCTTCTCTCCTTCCTTCCTTCCCTCCTTTCTTCTCTCTTTTCTTCCTTCCTTCCTTCCTTCCTTCCTTCCTTCCTTCCTTCCCTCCCTCCTTCCTTCTCTCCTTCCTTCCTTCCCTCCTTTCTTCTCTCTTTTCTTCTTTCCTTCCTTCCTTCCTTCCCTCCTTCCTTCCTTCTCTCCTTCCTTCCCTCCTTTCTTCTCTCTTTTCTTCCTTCCTTCCTTCCTTCCTTCCCCATCACTGGACGTTTTCAAGAAGAAGTCGGACAGCCATTCATCCAGAATGGTACGGGGTTTCCTCCGTGAGCAAGGGGTTGGACTAGAAAACCTCCAGGGTCCCTTCCAACTCTGTTACAGGTGGTCCTTGACTTATGACCACAACTGAGCCCAAAATTTCCATTGCTACAAGAGACAGTTGTTAAGTGAGTTTTGCGCAACTTTACGACCTTTCTTGCCACAGCTGTTCAGTGACTCAGGCAGCTGTTAAGTGAATCCGGCTTCTCAAGTGACTTTCCTTGACGGAAGGTCACGTGATCCCTCCGGGACACTGCAACCGTCATAAATATGAGTCAGTTGCCAAAGGGTCTGAAGTTTGATCACGTGACCACCGGGATGCTACAACGGTCGTAAAGTGTGGAAAAACGGTCACAGGTCACTTTTTCCAGTGCCAACGGTGGCTAAACGAACTGTTGCAAGTTGAGGACTACCTGTACAGCCTTTGAACAACCGTGTGATTAACAGCTGCAGAGATTCGCTTAACAACTGTGGCAAGGAAGGTCGTAAAGTGGGGCAAAACACAGCTGTCCGTAGCCATGGAAACTTTGGGCACCGCTGAGATCGGAGGTCACGGAGCGCCTGTCTTAATCTGAAAGGGGGAAAAAGCCCTAGAGGCTTCCTTGAATTTATTTTATTTTTTAAGAAACAAAACAAAACAGGAGCATTGGATTAAATGTGCAATAAGAGGCAGTGAGGGCAGATCAGTGATCCACCCGGAGTCATGGGTTCGAGGTGGGTGGCCGTGTAAACCTAATAAAGAGCTAAATAAGTCATCCTTGTCCTTTAAATGGGGACCATCTAACATTAGAATAGAATAGAATAGAATAGAATAGAATAGAATAGAATAGAAATACAGAATAGAATAGAGTAGGAATAAGAATACAGTAGAAATAAGAATAAATAGAATAGAATAGAATAGAATAATAGAATAGAATAGAATAGAATAGAATAGAATAGAATAGAATAGAATAGAATGGAATAGAATAGAATAGAATAGAATAGAATAGAATAGAATAGAATAGAATAGAATAGAATAGAATAGAATAGAAATACAGAATAGAATAGAGTAGGAATAAGAATACAGTAGAAATAAGAATAAATAGAATAGAATAGAATAGAATAGAATAGAATAGAATAGAATAGAATAGAATAGAATAGAATAGAATAGAATAATAGAATAGAATAGAATAGAATAGAATAGAATAGAATAGAATAGAATAGAATAGAATGGAATAGAATAGAATAGAATAGAATAGAATAGAATAGAATAGAATAGAATAGAATAGAATAGAATGGAATAGAATAGAATAGAATAGAATAGAATAGAATAGAATAGAATAGAATAATAGAATAGAATAGAATAGAATAGAATAGAATAGAATAGAATAGAATAGAATGGAATGGAATAGAATAGAATAGAATAGAATAGAATAGAATAGAATAGAAAATGTGGAATAGAATGGAATAGAATAGAATAGAATAGAATAGAATAATAGAATAGAATAGAATAGAATAGAATAGAATAGAATAGAATAGAATAGAATAGAATAGAATAGAATAGAAAATGTGGAATAGAATGGAATAGAATAGAATAGAATAGAATAGAATAGAATAGAATAGAATAGAATAGAATAGAATAGAATGGAATGGAATGGAATGGAATGGAATAGAATAGAATAGAATAGAATAGAATAGAATAGAAAATGTGGAATAGAATGGAATAGAATAGAATAGAATAGAATAGAATAATAGAATAGAATAGAATAGAATAGAATAGAATAGAATAGAATAGAATAGAATAGAATAGAATAGAATAGAATAGAATAGAATAGAATAGAAAATGTGGAATAGAATGGAATAGAATAGAATAGAATAGAATAGAATAGAATAGAATAGAATAGAATAGAATAGAATAGAATAGAATAGAATAGAATAGAAAATGTGGAATAGAATGGAATAGAATAGAATAGAATAGAATAGAATAGAATAGAATAGAATAGAATAGAATAGAATAGAATAGAATAGAATAGAATAGAAAATGTGGAATAGAATGGAATAGAATAGAATAGAATAGAATAGAATAGAATAGAATAGAATAGAATAGAATAGAATAGAATAGAATAGAATAGAATAGAATAGAATAGAATAGAATAGAATAGAATAGAAAATGTGGAATAGAATGGAATAGAATAGAATAGAATAGAATAGAATAATAGAATAGAATAGAATAGAATAGAATAGAATAGAATAGAATAGAATAGAATAGAATAGAATAGAATAGAATAGAATAGAATAGAATAGAATAGAATAGAATGGAATGGAATGGAATGGAATGGAATGGAATAGAATAGAATAGAATAGAATAGAATAGAATAGAAAATGTGGAATAGAATGGAATAGAATAGAATAGAATAGAATAGAATAATAGAATAGAATAGAATAGAATAGAATAGAATAGAATAGAATAGAATAGAATAGAATAGAATAGAATAGAATAGAAAATGTGGAATAGAATAGAATAGAATAGAATAGAATAGAATAGAATAGAATAGAATAGAATAGAATAGAATAGAATAGAATAGAATAGAATAGAATAGAATAGAAAATGTGGAATAGAATGGAATAGAATAGAATAGAATAGAATAGAATAGAATAGAATAGAATAGAATAGAATAGAATAGAATAGAATAGAATAGAATAGAAAATGTGGAATAGAATGGAATAGAATAGAATAGAATAGAATAGAATAATAGAATAGAATAGAATAGAATAGAATAGAATAGAATAGAATAGAATAGAATAGAATAGAATAGAATAGAATAGAATAGAATAGAATAATAGAATAGAATAGAATAGAATAGAATAGAATAGAATAGAATAGAATAGAATAGAATAGAATAGAATAGAATGGAATAGAATGGAATAGAATAGAATAGAATAGAATAGAAAATGTGGAATAGAATGGAATAGAATAGAATAGAATAGAATAATAGAATAGAATAGAATAGAATAGAATAGAATAGAATAGAATAGAATAGAATAGAATAGAATAGAATAGAATAGAAAATGTGGAATAGAATGGAATAGAATAGAATAGAATAGAATAGAATAGAATAGAATAGAATAGAATAGAATAGAATAGAATAGAATAGAATAGAATGGAATAGAATAGAATAGAATAGAATAGAATAGAATAGAAAATGTGGAATAGAATGGAATAGAATAGAATAGAATAGAATAGAATAATAGAATAGAATAGAATAGAATAGAATAGAATAGAATAGAATAGAATAGAATAGAATAGAATAGAATAGAATAGAATAGAATAGAATAGAATAGAATAGAATAGAAAATGTGGAATAGAATGGAATAGAATAGAATAGAATAGAATAGAATAGAATAGAATAGAATAGAATAGAATAGAATAGAATAGAATAGAATAGAATAGAATAGAATAGAATAGAAAATGTGGAATAGAATGGAATAGAATAGAATAGAATAGAATAGAATAGAATAGAATAGAATAGAATAGAATAGAATAGAATAGAATAGAATAGAATAGAATAGAATAGAAAATGTGGAATAGAATGGAATAGAATAGAATAGAATAGAATAGAATAGAATAGAATAGAATAGAATAGAATAGAATAGAATAGAATAGAATAGAATAGAATAGAATAGAATAGAATAGAAAATGTGGAATAGAATGGAATAGAATAGAATAGAATAGAATAGAATAATAGAATAGAATAGAATAGAATAGAATAGAATAGAATAGAATAGAATAGAATAGAATAGAATAGAATAGAATAGAATAGAAAATGTGGAATAGAATGGAATAGAATAGAATAGAATAGAATAGAATAGAATAGAATAGAATAGAATAGAATAGAATAGAATAGAATAGAATAGAATAGAATAGAATAGAAAATGTGGAATAGAATGGAATAGAATAGAATAGAATAGAATAGAATAGAATAATAATAGAATAGAATAGAATAGAATAGAATAGAATAGAATAGAATAGAATAGAATAGAATAGAAAATGTGGAATAGAATGGAATAGAATAGAATAGAATAGAATAGAATAGAATAGAATAGAATAGAATAGAATAGAATAGAATAGAATAGAATAGAATAGAATAGAATAGAATAGAATAGAATAGAAAATGTGGAATAGAATGGAATAGAATAGAATAGAATAGAATAGAATAGAATAGAATAGAATAGAATAGAATAGAATAGAATAGAATAGAATAGAAAATGTGGAATAGAATGGAATAGAATAGAATAGAATAGAATAGAATAGAATAGAATAGAATAGAATAGAATAGAATAGAATAGAATAGAATAGAATAGAATAGAATAGAATAGAAAATGTGGAATAGAATAGAATAGAATAGAATAGAATAGAATAGAATAGAATAGAATAGAATAGAATAGAATAGAATAGAATAGAATAGAATAGAATAGAAAATGTGGAATAGAATGGAATAGAATAGAATAGAATAGAATAGAATAGAATAGAATAGAATAGAATAGAATAGAATAGAATAGAATAGAATAGAATAGAAAATATGGAATGGAATAGACTAGACTAGACTAGACTAGACTAATAGAATAGAATAGAATAGAATAGAATAGAATAGAATAGAATAGAATAGAATAGAATAGAATAGAATAGAATAGAATAGAATAGAATAGAATAGAAATACAGAATAGAATAGAGTAGTTTAGTTTAGTTTAGTTTTATTAAATTTTTATACCGCCCTTCTCCCGAGGGACTCAGGGCGGTGAACAGGGCATATGATAAAAATACAAAACTACAAAAGTTAAAATAGAATTAAATTAATGCCCAAGATAAAACAATAAAATATACAAATATTTAAAACCCAAATTAACTCCCCATCAGGCCAGGCCAGCTTGTTCAAACAGGTGGGTCTTTAACCCGCGCCGGAAGGAGCGGAGATCCGGTGCCATCCGGAGCTCCACCGGCAGTTGATTCCACAAAGCCGGGGCGCCCACAGAGAAGGCCCTCCCCCTGGGGGCCACCAGCCGGCATTCTCTGACTGGAGGAATAAGTAGGAATAAGAATACAGTAGGAATAAGAATAAATAGAGTACAGTAGAGTAGAGTAGAGTAGAGTAGAGTAGAGTAGAATAGAATAGAATAGAATAGAATAGAATAGAATAGAATAGAATAGAATAGAATAGAATAGAATAGAATAGAATAGAATAGAAATACAGAATAGAATAGAATAGGAATAAGAATACAGTAGAAATAAGAATAGAGTAGAGTAGAGTAGAGTAGAATAGAATAGAATAGAATAGAATAGAATAGAATAGAATAGAATAGAATAGAATAGAATAGAATAGAATAGAATAGAATAGAATAGAATAGAAATAAAGAATGGAACAGAACAACAGAACAGAACAGAACAGAATAGAACAGAATAAAGCTGGAAGGGACCTTGGAGGTCTTCTAGTCCAGCCCCCTGCTCAAGCAAGAGAACTATACCATCTATACATTGAGGACTGCCTTCCTTTTGGGAGAAAATGGTAGGCTTCATGCAAATTAGAAAAAAAAAGCTCCTGACATCCCTCCTTCCCTCCCCACCACCCATTCATATGAAAAGCGGCACAAAAATCTGTGCTGCACCACTGCGGGTGGCCATAAGAGGGCAGCAGGAAGCAGCATTGTATGCCTCTTGTTTGCTGCCAGCTAGTGGACATTTGGAGCAATGCATCCCAGTTCCTGCAGCCCTTCCAAAGGTCCAGGGTCCCGCATGCGTGGCTCAATTTCACCCCCTTTGCCGCAAACACAGAGACCTTTGTTAAAAGTTAGGTCTTGCACAAAAGTCCACAGGTACCGTAGATCCTTGACTTACAACCGCTTGCTTAGCGGCCATTTAAAGTTACGGCGGTCCTGCCTACGTGTACTTATCACCCCGATTCAAATTCCCGTCAGCCGTTCCTCCGTAGCCACATTCCGAGCACTATGAAACGGTTCCGCTTTTATGACCTTTTACGTCCTGCGGTTATGCGACCCCATTTTACGACGGTTTGGCTGACAATTGACATTCATTTCTGGGGGAGGAGGGTGTTTGCCGAAACCGTTCCCATAGCGAGCCACTGGCTCGCTCAACGACTGTGGCGTTCGCTTAACGTCCTCTGCGAAACCAAAAAAAAAAAGGTAGCAGCGTTAGGTTAGTCAGGCAGGCGATCCGATTTACAACTGTCGCAAGTTTACGACCTTGATGGCCAGGCTCCGTGACGGTCGTAACTTGAGGACTGCTTAAATCAGCGCCCTGGTGCTGCTCCGATGCCGCTGTTGACGAGGGCTGGGAATGAGTGGTGGGAGAATTGTATCTCCTGTTTTTCCTGGGGAAAAAAAGGCTTTGGAGCCGTTTTTAAGAACGGCAGGAATGTTAATGAGGAGATGCTTTAACAACTGTCGGTCTCTTTTCCGGGAACTTATAAACAACTGTCCATTTATCAGAAGTAACATATAAGTGTTGTTGTTGTTAGTTGCGAAGTCGTCTCCGACTCATCGTGACCCCATGGACAACATTCCTCCAGGCCTTCCTGTCCTCTACCAAATCTATAAATAAATACAGTGTAATCAGCCACAACATATGGTTGTAAATTACAGCAGCTCCTCAACTTACGACCGATTACAGTACTTAGCAGCCATTAAGAAGAAAGGAAAGGCGAGCGAAGCAAAGGAAGATAAAAGAAAGGAAAAGAGAGGAGGGGGAAATTAAAAACGTCTATATAGTTTTTCCTGTAAAGAAGGAAACGCCATTTTCCCCCTCATTGGCACATTTTTAAGCCCTTTCGGAACCTCATTAAGGCGGGAACCACGTAGACTTTGTTCATCGGGGTTGAGAGCGAAACAGGTTGTGTGAATACGAGTTTGTTCGCCTGGGAGGACACATCCGGGATGGCCCCAGGATCACAATTTCTAAGCCGGATCTTCACTTCCCGTGGAAACCCCTGTTAGTGCCAGAAATTAACAGAATAACAGAAGAGCAGAGTTGGAAGGGACCTTGGAGGTCATCTAGTCCAACCCCCTGCTCAGGCAGGAGACCCTGTACCACTCCAGACAAATGGCTGTCCCGTCTCTTCTTAAAAAAAAACTCCAGTGATGGAGCACCCACAATTTCTGGTGGCAAGGAGTTCCACCGGTTAATTGTTCTGACTGTCAGGAAATTTCTCCGTAATTCCAGGTTGCTTCTCTCTTTGATTATTTTCCATCTGTTGCTTCTTGTCCTGCTTTGGAGAATAGGTGACCCCCTTCCTCCTCTTTTTGGTAGCCCCTCAAATATGGGAAGACCGCTATCATGTCACCCCCGGTCCTTCTCTTTGTTAGACTAGACAAATTAAGATTCCCCCCACCACCAAGCACATTACAACTTCCTTTGTACATCCGTTGTAGGCATTAATTTTTAATAATTCGTTCTTATTATTCTTTTATTTAATGGACATGCACTTTATTGCATTGTTTTCTTTTGTTCCATTTTGGAGAAGCCGGAGTCAATTTTGCTTCCTCGCAAGCTCTGCAAGAGGCTTGGAAGTATAAAAATGCTGAATCCAGGCCAAACAGGCAGTGCAACATGGGTCGCTGTTTCTCTCCGAGAATGCTGTGGAAAAATGTCCTGGCAGTGAGGACAATTAAACCAGTGGAATTGCTTCCCTCCAGAGGTTGTGGGTGCTCCATCACTGGAGACTTTTAAGAAGAGACTGGAGAGCTTTTTATCTGGAACAGAACAGAATAGAATAGAATAGAATAGAATAGAATAGAATAGAATAGAATAGAATAGAATAGAATAGAATAGAATAGAATAGAATAGAATAGAATAAGGAATAGAATAGAATAGAATAGAATAGAATAGAATAGAATAGAATAGAATAGAATAGAATAGAATAGAATAGAATAGAATAGAATAGAATAGAATAGAATAGAATAAGGAATAGAATAGAATAGAATAGAATAGAATAGAATAGAATAGAATAGAATAGAATAGAATAGAATAGAATAGAATAGAATAGAATAGAATAGAATATAGGGAATAGAACAGAATAGAATAGAGAATTACTAGAATAGAATAGAATAGAATAGAATAGAATAGAATAGAATAGAATAGAATAGAATAGAATAGAATAGAATAGGAAATAGGAATAAAATAGAATAGAAAAAGAAATAGGAATAAAATAGAATAGAATAGAATAGAATAGAATAGAATAGAATAAGAAATAGGAATAAAATAGAATAGAAATAAAGAATAGAATAGAATAGAATAGAATAGAAATAAGGCATAGAATAGAATAGAATAGAATAGAATAGAATAGAATAGAATAGAATAGAACAGAATAGAATAGAATAGAATAGAATAGAATAGAAATAAGGAATAGAATAGAAAAAGGAATAGGAATAAAATAGAATAGAAATAAAGAATAGAATGGGATGGAATGGAATGGAAGGAAGGAAGGAAGGAAGGAAGGAAGGAAGGAAGGAAGGAAGGAAGGAAGGAAGGATGGATAGTAGAATATCAGAGCTGGAAGGGACCTTGGAGGTCTTCTAGTCCAGCCCCCCGCTTAAGCAGGAGAACCTATACCATCTCAGACAAGTGACTGTCTAGCAGCCTCTTCTTAAAAATCTCCAGTGATGGAGCGCCCACAGCTTCTGGAGGCAAGTAGTTCCACTGGTTGATTGTCCTCACTGTCAGGAAGTTTCTCCTTAATTCCAGGTTGCTTCTCTCCTTGATCAGATTCCAACCATCGTTTCTCGTCCTTCCCATCTGGTGCCTTGGAGAAAAACGTGACCCCCTCCTCTTCTTTGGGGCAGCCCCCCAGACACTGGAACACGGCTATCAAGTCTCCCCTCTTTCTTCTTTTGGTTTAAACTAGCCAGACCCAAGTCCCGCAGCCGTTCTTTGTATGTTTTAGTATTATTCCATTATTCTACTATTCTAATCCAGAAGAGAACCAGCCTGGAACTAACCAGTGGTACGACCTGCCATTTGTCTGAAATGGTATAGGCCAGGGTCTCCTGCTTGAATAGGGGGTTAGACTAGATGACCTCCAAAGTCCCTTCCAACTCTGTTAATCTTGTCCTTGGTTTACAACAGTTCGTTTTAGCGATGGGTCAAAGTTATCCCAGCATGGAGAAAAGCGACTTATGACCGTGTTTCATGCTTACGACCCTCGCAGCATCCCCGTGGTCACGTGATAAAAATTCAGACGCTTGGCAACTGACTCACAGTTACGACGGGTTGCAGCATCCCCGGGGTTCACACGATCCCCTTTTGTGTCCTTCTGACAAGCAAAGTCAATGGGGAAGCCAGATTCGCTTAAGAATCATGTGACTCACAAGTGCGGTGATTCGCTTAATGACTGTGCAGGGAAGGTTGTAAAACGCAAAACTCGCTTAACAACCGGCTTCCCTGAGGAAAAAATGGGCTTAAATATTCAAATGTAATTAACTTTGAGAAAATCTTAAGCCAGTAAGAATGTCTTGAACATTGTGGGAAAAACCAATGTAAAGAAGAACTGTCAACAGGATCTATGACGAGACGACCAGGATGACTAGATAGAAAAAGAATATTATATTGATGCGGTTATTATCTGTAGAAATGTTAGAAAACTTTTATACTCCATCGTCCTTCGCTAAAACAAGAAGAATCGCATTAACTTAAGGTCGGTAGAAGAGAACATTATGGGAAAAAGCAAGTAAAGTTATGATGTGGATTATAGGTTATAGAAATCAACTTAGTAAATGTTTCTTATATGTAGACCCAGACAAACACACTGTTTACCAAATATTAAGGTGATTATGTTAAAAAAATAATAAAACCTTTTTTTTTTTTAAAAAATGAAGGTTGTAAAATGCAAAACTCACTTAACAGCTGTCTCACTTAGCAACAGATAATTTGGCTTCAGCTGTAGTCATATGTCGTAAGTCAAAGACTACCTATTCTTTGAAGGACCCCCCCCCTCCCTTATTATATCCATCCAGGATGTACTGTGTACTTGTAGTCCTCGACTTACTACAATTCATTTAGCGACCATTCCAATTTACACCACTGAGAAAAGTGACTTATGACCATTTTTCATACTTACCACCCAGGGTCACGCGATCCAAAATTCAGACACTTGGCAACTGACTCATATTTATGACGGTCACAGTGTCCCGGGTGCAGGTGACACCCTTTTTACGACCTTCTGACCAGCCCGGTTCACTTCACAACCGTGTGGCTAACTTCACAACTGCAGTGATTCACTTAACAACCATGGCCAGAAAGGTCATAGAAAGGGTGCAAAACTCAGTAAACCACTGAAATATTGGGCTTAATTGTCGTAAGTTGAGGACCACCTGTATTCTGGATTTTGAACAGCGTAAGCCTCTGGTTTGGGCAGCATGTACATTTTGTATAATAAATTAATAAAATAAATGGGCACGTAGGATTTCTCGCCTCGGGGGGGGGCATCGGGGGCCCTGACATGGCAGGTAACAGCTTTTGAATTGAGGCCGAGATGCATTCTGTCCAACTCACTTGGCTTCCATCCTTTTCTTTTGCAGGGTGTTCAAGAAAGCCAGCCCCAACGCCAAGGTAAGAGACTTCCTGATTGGTTTTGCAAGGTTTTGTCATGATGGAAACTGGCAGGCCGGATAATCTGTTGATGGGGTGGAGCATAACGAGAGAAGAAAAAAAGGAAAGTCTAATCCAGTTGCAACACTTTAAATCAGGGCTCTCCAAACTTGGCAACGTTAAGACTTGTGGACTTCAACTTTCTCAGCCAGCGTGAGTAGACTTCAATTCCCAGAATTCCCCAGCTAGCATGGGTGGGCTTCAAGTCCCAGAATCCTGCAGCTGATATAGATTGACTTCAATTCCCAGAATTCCCCACCTGTGTGCAAGGACTTCAAAACTCTCCAGCCTGCATGGGTGGACTTCAATTCCCAGAATTCCCCAGACAGCATGGGTGGGGTTCAAGTCCCAATATCCCCCAGCCAGCTTCACTAGGCCAGGGCCCAGGCAACCTTGGCTCTTTTATGACTCGTGGACTTCAACTCCCAGAATTCCTCAGCCAGCCATGCTGAGGGGAAAGGGAGAGGTTTCCAAGCTGAGCCATGCTGGCTTAGGAATTCTGGGAGTTGAAGTCCATGAGTCATGAAGGGGCCATAATTCCCCCATGCTGGCTCAGGAATTCTGGGAATTGAAGTCCACACGTCATGAAGGGGCCAAGGTTTCCCCCATGCTGGCTGAGGAATTCTGGGAGTTGAAGTCCCCGAGTCATGAAGGGGCCATAGTTCCCCTATGCTGGCTCAGGAATTCTGGGAGTTGAAGTCCATGAGTCATAAAAGAGCCAAGGTTGCCTACCCCTGCACTAGGCCCATGTTCCACACACCTACTGTACTACACATTCTGCGCTGAAGTTGAGCTTCAGTGATGCTTCACTGGCTGGAGACTGATTTCCCAAATCCGGTGGGATCAGGCCCAGAAGAGCACCTGGGAGGGATCCTAGGAAATCAGTAGCCAAAGATCAGAACTTTTGAACCCAAACGCAAGCTGAAAAAAACTGCCCTGACCGAAGAGTTTGATTCTTCCTTGTGTTCAGACTTCCTTCTTCTTCCCTGCCAGAAAAGGACCTGAAATCCAAGGCTCATTAGTGACTCACTAGTGGTAACTGTGAGAGGGACCTTGGAGACCTAGTGGACGGTCCCTTAAACATAATAATAATAATAATAATAAAGTTGGAAGGGACCTTGGAGGTCATCTAGTCCAACCCCCTGCTCAGGCAGGAAACCCTATACCGTTTCAGACAAATGGCTGTCCAGTCTCTTCTTTAAAACCTCCAGTGTTGGAGCATTCACCGCTTCTGGAGGCAAGGAGTTCCACTGGTTAGTTGTTCTAACTGTCAGGAAGTTTCTCCTTAGTTCCAGGTTGCTTCTCTCCTTGACTAGTTTCCATCCGTTGCTTCTTGTCCTGCCTTCAGGAGCTTTGGAGAAGACCTTGACTCCCTCTTCTTTGGGGCAGCCCCTGAGAGACTGGAAGTCTGCTATCCTGTCCCCCCTCGTCCTTCTCGTCATTAAACTAGACACCCCCAATTCCAGCAACCGTTCCTTATATGTTTTTGCCTCCAGTCCCCTGATCATCTTTTTGCTCTTCTCTGCACTCTTTTTAGAGTCTCAACATGAGCCAGCCGTGTGCGGCAGCAGCCAAAAAAACTGATACAATCCTTAGCTGCATAAACAGAGGTGTAGAATCAAGATCACGTGAAGTGTTGGTACCCACTTTACAAAGCCTTGGTAAGGCCACACCTGGAATCCTGCAATCCAGTGTTTTGGTCAACACGACGTAAAAGAGACGTTGAGATTCTGGAAAGAGTGCAGAGAAGAGCAACAAAGATGATCAGGGGACTGGAGGATGAACTATAGCAAGAATGGTTGCTGGAATTGTGTATGTCCAGTTTAATGAAGAGAAGGACGAGGGGGGACATGATAGCAGCCTTCCAGTATCTCAGGGGATGCCCCAAAGAAGAGGGAGTCAAGCTATTCTCCAAAGCGCCTGAAGGCAGGACAAGAAGGAACGAATGGAAACTCATCAAGGAGAGAAGCAACCTGACAGTGAGGACAATTAACCAGTGGAACTGCTTGCCTCCAGAAGCGGTGAATGCTCCAACATTGGAAGCTTTTAAGAAGAGACTGGACAGCCATTTGTCCGAAATGGTATAGGGTTTTCTGCCTGAGCAGGGGGTTGGACTAGAAGACCTCCAAGGCCCCTTCCAACTTTGTTATTCTGTTCCATTCCTTTCTGTTCTGCTCTGTTCTACTCTGTGACTCCTGCTTGAGCAGTGGGGTGGACTAGAAGACCTCCAAGGTCCCTTCCAACTCTGTTATTCTGTTAAGACAGCAAGGAATAGCTTGCTCCGCCAGCTGTCCTTGAGGGGGGAAAGGCGTATCCCTGCTGGTCTTAAGTGCCAGCCAGCCATTGTGTTGCTAAGTGGTGCCTGGTGCCTCAGCCGATGCCCCTGAGCCCCACCTGGTGCTCCGAATAGAGGCTTATGAGT
Organism: Vipera ursinii; assembly: GCF_947247035.1. Taxonomy (NCBI): domain Eukaryota; kingdom Metazoa; phylum Chordata; class Lepidosauria; order Squamata; family Viperidae; genus Vipera; species Vipera ursinii. The sequence goes on from NC_139514.1 coordinate 2,194,120, forward strand.
CATCTTGACCACGGTCAAGGCCAGAAGTAGGCCTGTGGTAAACAGAGCAAGGCGGGGTGTCCGTGCTTTTCATTTCAGCTCCTCCGTTTTCCATGGGAACCGAAAGTCTCCCTCGGTGTCAAGAGTTGGCGAGGAAGCTGCCAAAGGAAAGGGGGGGTAGCTAAAAATAATCCAGAGATGAAAAGTGAGTCTGTGCAAAGCTCAGCTCATAAACCACGATTCAGCCCAGGTGGGGAGGAAGCCAGGTACAAGCAACCCGGGATAGAGAGAGAGAGAGAGAGAGAGAGATTAAGGAAACCACCATTAATGGGCTACGGGGGAAGTTGTCACCCCCATAGCGTTCTTGCCTTGGGGTCCTTGTTTTTCTTCCTAATAACAGAATTGGAAAGGGACCCTGGAGGTCTTCTAGTCCAACCCGCTGCCCAAGCGGGAGAGCCCAATGCTGTTGTTCTTTGAATATTGGCCATTTTAATTTTAAGGCACCCGGACTCGTTGTGCGGCGTGTAAACCTAATTGGCTAACAAGCAAATAAAAGAAGCAGGAAATTCTGCTTGCAGCTTCCAAATTTCTGCACGGACCCCAGGACTCACGTAAAATCATAGGGCTGGAAGGGACCTCAGAGATCATCTAGTCAGACCCCCCCTTCCCAAGATAACATCCCTTATTCCATCCCAGTCAAACGGTTTGTCTAGTCTCTTCTTGAAAACCTCCAGTAATGGAGCATCCACGACTTCTGGAGGCAGGTTGTTCCACTGGTTAATCGTTCTCACCATCAAGAAATTCCTCCTTAATTCCAGGTTGCTTCTCTCCTGCCTTCAGGTGCTTTGGAGAAGACCTTGACTCCCTCTTCTTTGGGGCAGCCCCTGAGATATTGGAAGGCTGCTATCATGTCCCCCCTCGTCCTTCTCTTCATTAAACTACACATACCCAATTCCTGCAACCGTGTTTCATATGCTTTAGCCTCCAGTCCCCTGATCATCTTCGTTGATCTTCTCTGCACTCTTTCCAGAGTTTCCACATTTTTTTTTATTTTGTGATGACCAAAACTGGATGCAGTATTCCAAGTATGGCCTTACCAAGGCATTATAAAGCGCTTTTGGTCCTCCATTTTGGGAGGATGGGAGGATACTAGGTACTGGGTGGACCCATGATACTTTATAGAATCTAGTATTTCCTTAATTTCAAAATGTTGTACGCCCTCTACCAATAATGGGTTGAGGGGGGGGGAAATCTTCGGCTGGCCTTAAGGGTGAATATGACGCCCATTTCAGTTCAACTACAATAGAATACAGCAGGGGTCTTCAAACTTGGCCCTTTTATGACTTGTGGACTTCAACTCGTGTGCCTGGCTGAGGAATTCTGGGAGTTGAAGTCCACAAGTCATAAAAGGGCCAAGTTTGAAGACCCCTGGTATAGGTTCTCCTGCTTAAGCAGGGGGCTGGACTAGAAGATCTCCAAGGCCCTATTCTATTCTATTCTATTCTATTCTATTCTATTCTATTCTATTCTATTCTATTCTATTCTATTCTATTCTATTCTATTCTATTCTATTCTATTCTATTCTATTCTATTCTTATTCCTACTCTAATCTACTCTAATCTACTCTACTCTATTCTATTCTATTCTTATTCCTACTCTACTCTACTCTACTCTACTCTACTCTACTCTACTCTACTCTACTCTACTCTACTCTATTCTATTCTATTCTATTCTATTCTATTCTATTCTATTGTGAGTAATTCTGGGAGTTGAAGTCCACAAGTCATAAAAGGGCCAAGTCTGAAGACCCCTAGAATACAGGGAGAACTGTTTCTTAGTTTTTTGGGGAGTTCCAACTCCACTGTTACCGGGTTAATAATACGTTTTATAGGAAAACCTCACGAGATCTTGATTCTGTCCCTCTGTTAATGCAAGCTAGTTCTTACTTCCCCGGTCTTACCAGCTGCTATGTATTGGCCCTTTGCACACCAGGTGAAAAAGGGGGTGTAAATAGCCAGCTCTGGTTCCTCCACATCTGGAGATACAGAAGGCTTGCTTGGCATGAAGGCATGGGATAGGAAATCCCCAATCTTGCACACCACAAAGAAATCCCCCCCCAAAAAAATATTGTCAAGAATGCAAGTTCGGCAGCTACGTGCCTCTTCGTTTCAACTTGCCATTAGAGTAAGGGAGGGGGGAGGTGTTGTTTTAGAATGGATTAAATGGGGAAACAAAATCTCTACGTTTCCACTGAAGCCTTTGAAAGCCTGAAAGCTTTCCAAGGACACTGCAGCAGGTGCGGAGAGAGGAAACAGACGGTTCCCAAAATTGTTTACAACAGAGGTCCTCAAACCTTTGGGCACCAGGGACCAGTTCCGTGGAGAAAGTTTTTCCCACAGACTGGAGGGTGCGTGGTTTTGTGTGCTGCCTGCATCCCGTGGATGGGACTTGTTTGTGCGGACCGGTTGCTGGCATGCTGAGGCCCGGGGAGGTTGGGGACCCCTACTTTACAAGGACTGTGTGAGAGATTAGGGTTCTGGCTGGAGAAATTATTGTTTAGTTCTATGAATTGGGGTCTGGGAACCTCAGAGTTAGTTTTGCTTCGACATTACCACGCTGGTGTATTCAGTTAACGGTCAGATTTTTGGAAACGGCATGAACCTGGAGTTTTCTTTGGGTTCCCGAGCTGGATGTGGACAAATATATTCTTATAGAATTTATCCATGTCCTGCTCTTTCTTATATAGAAAATCCTGAATCAGTTTGCAATCCTCAAAAAACTGCTCCCAAATATACAAAAATAAGACTGCATAAAGAAGCAAGATTAAAGGACAGTAAAAAGGCACCTCTTTCTTCATGGACACTGGATAGACGTTGTTTTTTAATTTCTGTTCTTTCTTTCTTTTTTCTTTCTTTTTTTCTTTCTTTCTTTCTTTCTTTCTTTCTTTCTTTCTTTCTTTCTTTCTTTCTTTCTTTCTTTCTTTCTTTTTCCCCCCTGTCCCCTCTTCCTCTTCATTACAGTCTGGTTTTATATTGTTTTTAATTCACTGCTTTTATTATGTGCTCTTTTATTGGTTTTGGGAGGGGAGGCGGAGACATTTGTATCGGGAACAGAATAAAATATATTCAGCGATAGGAATAATAACTGTTCCCAAACAGAAACAGTGTTCCGTTTCCTGCTTTGCAGCTGGCATAAAAAGGCAGAATAAATGTGGAGAAAAAAGGAGCTTTTTCATCCGGAGCCCTCTGGGTATGCAGCCAGCTCCTTTGAAAATCCTTCCAAAATCTCTCCTGGGATGACTCTGATTTTCTCAGCTGATCAGGAAAGACAGCAAGGAACGTTTCTAGCTCACGGTTGAATGTTGGGGTCCGACTCAGCCTGACCCTCGCCCAATGGAGACAGACAAGGAGAGAGTGAACAACAGCCTGACCGAGGAAATAACACTCCCTCCGGCCCTGGGAGGGATAGAAAGCCACTAGGATGTAAATTGAATTAGACACTAAATCAAATTCCAGCAGCCAGCTGGAGGAGTAAGAAAGATTAAGCAGCGAAGATGTGGCTGTATCAGGGAGATGGGCAGCATAGAAATTTAATAGATGAGAGAGAGAGAGAGAGACAGGTCATAGATAGATAGATAGAAAGAAAGAAAGATAGATGATAATAGATGATGGATGGATGGATATAGATGATAATGGTGGATAGATAGATAAATAATTAGAGATAGATAGATAGATAGATAGATAGATAGATAGATAGATAGATAGATAGATAGATAGATGATAATAGATGGATGGATGGATGGATAGATAGATGATAATGGATGGATGGATGGATAGATAAATAATTAGAGATAGATAGATAGATAGATAGATAGATAGATAGATAGATAGATAGATAGATAGATAGATAGATAGATGATAATAGATGATGGATGGATGGATAGATAGATAATTAAATAATTAGATTAGAGATTAGATAGATAGATAGATAGATAGATAGATAGATAGATAGATATGGATGGATAGATAGATAGATAGATAGATAGATAGATAGATAGATAGATAGATAGATAGATATAATGGATGGATGGATGAATGGATGGATGGATAGATAGACAGACAGATAGATAATGGATGGATGGATAGACAGATAGATAAACATAGACACATACAGAGATATACAGAGATAGATGATAGATATATGTATATAGAGAGAGATTAGATTAGACATAGGTAGGTAGGTAGATAATAGAAGATGATGGATGGATGGATAGATAGATAGATAAACACATACAGAGATATAGACGATAGATATATGTATATATAGAGAGATTAGACAGATGAGAGAGATTAGTTCAGGGGTAGGCAACCTTGGCTCTTTTATGACTCGTGGACTTCAACTCCCAGAATTCCTCAGCCAGCATGGAAGTTGAAGTCCACAAGTCCACAAGTCTTAAAGCGGCCCAGTTTGGCTGGCTGAGGAATTCTGGGAGTTGAAGTCCACGAGTCATAAAAGAGCCAAGGTTGCCTACCCCTGGATTAGTTGGTTGATTGGTAAGCAAATAATCGATAGATGAGAGAGAGAAATGATAGATGATAGGTTGATTGGTACATGGGAAGGTAGACAGACAGACAGCGGAACAACAGAATAGCAGAATAAGCGAGCGGGAAGGGACCTTGGAGGTCTTCTAGTCCAACCCCCTATTTAAACAGGAAACTCCATCTCAGTCAAAGGCTTGTCCAATCTCTTCTTGAATGGACAGATAGGAGAGAGGGGCAGAAGAGAGCAGAAACTCACCTTAAATCTTTCTTTAATGATGATCTTCCTCCGGCTCCTGATAGACAAATGATGTCTCCCTCAGATCTTGCCAAAATGACTTCTCTGTCCTTTTGTCTCCTGGCAGCTCACTGTTTATCTGGGCAAGAGAGATTTTGTCGACCACATTGACCTCGTGGATCCAGTCGGTAAGTGGAGGAGGGAACTGGAGCCGTCAGAACTCCATAAAGCAGGGGTCTCCAAACTTGGCCACTTTAAGACTGGTGGACTTCAACTCCCAGAATTCCTCAGCCAGCATGGAAGTTGAAGTCCACAAGTCTTAAAGCGGCCCAGTTTGGCTGGCTGAGGAATTCTGGGAGTCGAAGTCCACCAGTCTTCAAGCGGCCCAGTTTGGCTGGCTGAGGAATTCTGGGAGTCGAAGTCCACAAGTCTTCAAGCGGCCCAGTTTGGCTGGCTGAGGAATTCTGGGAGTCGAAGTCCACAAGTCTTCAAGCGGCCCAGTTTGGCTGGCTGAGGAATTCTGGGAGTCAAAGTCCACAAGTCTTCAAGCGGCCCAGTTTGGCTGGCTGAGGAATTCTGGGAGTCGAAGTCCAGAAGTCTTAAAGTGGCCCAGTTTGGCTGGCTGAGGAATTCTGGGAGTTGAAGTCCACAAGTCTTAAAGCGGCCAAGTTTGAAGACCCCTGCCATCAAGTAACCGAGATCGGAATTTTGGGATGGAGAGGAAGGATGTTGCCCCCTGGGACCCAAAGCTGAGCAGAATCGGGGTGGGCTGGGGCTGGGGATTGACAGGAAGGGCCGGCCCCTTTGATGATGATCTAAAGCTGGAAGGGTGGCTAATACAGGCAGTCCTCGGCTTACGACCACAATGGAGCCCAACATTTCCGTTGCTAAGCGAGACATTTGTTAAGTGAATTTTGCCTCCTTTTACGACCTTTCTTGCCTCTGTTGTGAAGTGAATCGTCACCGTTGTTAAGTTAGTAACATGGTTGTTAAGTGAAGCCGCCTTCCCTGTTGACTTTGCCGATGAGGAGGTCGCAAAAAGGGATGGGTGGGTCACTGAAATAGGTGGCTGGTGACCGCTTTTCACACTTAACGACCGTTGCAACGTTACCCCGTGGTCACGTGATGAAGATTCAGTCCCTTGGCAACTGACTCATACTTATGACGTTTGCAGCATCCCCGGGGGGGGGGTGGTCACGCGATCCCCTTTTGCGACCTTCCGGCAAGCAAAGTCAATGGGGAGGGAGGGGAATCCGATTCGCTTAGCAACCGTGTTACTAATTTAACGCCTGCAGTGATTCACTTTGCAACTGGCGCTAGAAAGGTGGTAACGTGGGGCAAAGCTCAATTAACAAGTGTCTCGCTTAACGACGGAAATTTTGGACTCCCGTGGAGTCATAAGCCTACCTGTAATGGCCTTGATTGTCATGCCTGTCATTTCCCATCCAGGCATCTCCCAGGCCTGATTGGTTGGGTGGGCTTAGAATCAGAATGGAATAACGGAGCTGGAGGGGACCTTGGAGGTCTTCTAGTCCAGCCCCCTGGTCAAGCATCTCAGGGGCTGCCCCAAAGAAGAGGCAGTCAAGCTATTCTCCAAAGCACCTGAAAGCAGGACAAGAAGCAAAAGATGGAAACTAGTCAAGGAGAGAAGCAACCTGGAACTAAGGAGAAACTTCCTGACAGTTAGAACAATTAACCAGTGGAACAACCTGCCTCCAGAAGCGGTGAAGGCTCCAACACTGGAGGTTTTTAAGAAGAGACTGGACAGCCATTTGCCTGAAATGGTATAGAGTTTCCTGCCTGAGCAGGGGGTTGGACTAGATGACCTCCAAGGTCCCTTCCAACTTTATATTATTATTATTATTATTATTATTATTATTATTATTATTATTATTATTATTATTATTATTATTATTATTATCCTATACGATCTCAGACAAGTGACTGTCTAGCCTCTTCTTAAAAACCTCCAGTGATGGAGCACCCACGATTTCTGGTGGCAAGCTGTTCCACTGGCTAATCGTCCTCACTGTCAGGAAGTTTCTCCTTAATTCCAGGTTGCTTCTCTCCTTGGTCAGTTTCCAACCATTGTTTCTCATCCTTCCCGTCTGATGCTTTGGTGAATAACCTGGCCCTCTGCTCTTCTTTGGGGCAGCCCCTCAAATACTGGAATACTGCTATTATGTCCCCCCTATTTTTTTCTTTTCTTTACACTGGCCAAACCCAAATCCCACAGCCGTTCTTCGTATGTTTTACTCCAGGCCTTGGATCATCTTAGTTGCTATTCTCTGATTTTTTTTTCAAACTCTCAACATCTTTTTTGTGATCCAGTGACCAAAACTGCCTGCAGTATTCCGGGTGTGGTCTTACTAGGGCTTTATAAAGTGGTACTAATACTTCACGCGATCCTGATTCTATGCCTCTGTTTATACAACCCAGGATTGTGTTAGCTGTTTTGGCTGCTGCCGCACACGGCTGGCTCACGGTCAAGCGATCGGGATGAGCTCCTTTTGAATTAAGGGGGATTAGTCCTTTCCTGTCCTCGGATAATAACGCTGGAAGCCCTGGCTGTGTACCCTAATGTGTTCTGCAGCAAACCTGGCTAATGCACACAGCCATGATGGGCAGACCCAACCGTTCCGCTTTGCTCTCATTTTTGGCCCATTCTTTCTGCAGATGGCGTCGTCTTGGTGGATCCAGAATACTTAAAAGAGCGGAAAGGTAAAATTACGATTGTTTCTTAAGCCAATTTATCTAGCCTCCCAACACACACACACACACACACACACACACACACACACACACACAGAGACCACACACACACCGGCTCCAGGTGGCCTGCCACGTTAAAAAGCCCAGTTTAAAATCCGCAATTTAAAACCCACACACTCCCATTGCAGGAGGTTGCCCACAAAATAAAATAAAATAAATCAAATCTGGCCCTGGGATCTGCCTCGCCTTACTTTTTCCAAAAAGAAACGGAGTAGACCAGGGGTCTTCCACCTTGGCCCTTTTTTGACTCCTGGACTTCAACTCCCAGAATTCCTCAGCCAGGCATGGAATTCTGGGAATTGAAGTCCACGAGTCATAAAAGGGCCAAGGTGGAAGACCCCGGGGGTAGAAAGATAATTTCAAAGCCATTTTGTTCCTATGTACTCTGATAAAGGGACATCTCCCTGAGGAAAGGGGAAATGTGGGAAGATGGCTTCCATTTGCTTTTAGAGTTAGCACCACAAAGAACTTCAAAGCAAAAGTGGATTGCATTCTTAATTTTAGCGAGTCATGCATGCCCCCTGGAGGTTTATTTTAGAGAGCCTCAAGAACTCTCTGGAACAATGCAAAGGGCCAAGCTGTCCACAAGGAATATAAATCCTTCCACTCCCCATCATTAATCAGTCAGAGCTGAGGAAGCTTCTGGCATGAGAAGCGAAACGTCTTCAAAGACAAAAAAACAGAGAAAGTCTATTTGCCTCAGGAAAAAGCACCCTTGGGATTTGCAAAGAAAAAAAACATCAGCTGCGTTCACAGAGTTTCCCAGGGTTAAAGGTAAAGGTAAAGGTTCCCCCGCACATGCGTGCTAGTCGTTTCCGACTCTAGGGGCCGGTGCTCATCTCCATTTCAAAGCCGAAGAGCCAGCACTTGTCCGAGGACGTCTCCGTGGTCATGTGGCCGGCATGACTAGACGCCAAAGGCGCACGGAACGCCGTTACCTTCCCACCGGAGTGGTCCCTGTTTTTCTACTTGCATTTTTACATGCTTTCGAACTGCTAGGTTGGCAGAAGCTGGGACGAGTAACAGGCGCTCACTCTGCTACGCGGCACTCGGGATTCGACCCGCCAAACTGCCGACCTTCTGATCGACAAGCTCAGCGTCCTAACCCACTGAGCCACCGCGTCCCTTAGCCTTGAGTATTTGCTTGAGAGCCTTGAGAACGGCCGGAAACTAGACTTTTATCTATAACAGGGGTCCACAAAGCCCTGGACTGTGGCCCACTGGTGGGCTGTGAGCTGTTTGCAACCGGGCTGAGGAAGCAGCGGGCAAGCACATGGGCATATCCCCCACTTGTGCGGACAGCGGGCGAGCGTATGTATGTGCACCCCGCTTGAGCGAGTGGCGGGCATGCATGCACGCCACTTGCACAAATGGAGCTGGGTGCACGCGTGCGCACTTGCCGGCCACTTGTGTAGAATAGAATTAGAATTAGAATTAGAATTAGAATTAGAATTAGAATTAGAATTCGGAATAGAATAGAATAGAATAGAATAGAATAGAATAGAATAGAATAGAATAGAATAGAATAGAATAGAATAGAATAGAATAGAATAGAATAGAATAGAATAGAATAGAATAGAATAGAAAATATGGAATGGAGTGGAATGCAATAGAATAGAATAGAATAGAATAGAATAGAATAGAATAGAATAGAATAGAATAGAATAGAATAGAATAGAATAGAATAGAATAGAATAGAATAGAATAGAAAATATGGAATGGAATGGAATAGAACAGAAATACAGAACAGAATATTGAAAATAACAGAATAGAATAGAATAGAATATAGAATAGAATATAAAATAGAATAGAATAGAATATAGAATAGAATAGAATTAGAATAGAATATAGTATTTAATTAGAATAGAATAGAGAATAGAATAGAATATAGAAAAATAGAATAGAATAGAATAGAATAGAATAGAATAGAATAGAATAGAATAGAATAGAATAGAATAGAATAGAATAGAATAGAATAGAATAGAATTATGGGATGGAATAGAATAGAATAGAATAGAATAGAATAGAATAGAATAGAATAGAATAGAATAGAATAGAATAGAATAGAATAGAATATAGAAAATGGAATGGAATGGAATAGAACAGAAATACAGAACAGAATATTGAAAATAACAGAATAGAATAGAATAGAATAGAATAGAATATAGAATAGAATAGAATTAGAATAGAATATAGTATTTAATTAGAATAGAATAGAGAATAGAATAGAATAGAATATAGAAAAATAGAATAGAATGGAATGGAATGGAATGGAATGGAATGGAATAGAATAGAATAGAATTATGGGATGGAATAGAATAGAATAGAATAGAATAGAATAGAATAGAATAGAATAGAATAGAATAGAATTCTTTATTGTCCAAGTGTGGTTGGACACACAAGGAATTTGTTTCCGCTGCGTAAGTGCTCAGTGTACATACAAGTAACAGTGATAATCATGATCATGTGCAATTTGAAAATACATTCATCACAAATCGTGAAATACAACACTTCATCATCAATCATAAGATGCAACACTTAGTGATAGTCGCAGACTACTAGCTAAGCAAATAACATAAATCGTACTAGGGTACAAAAAAACCCCACCCCAATATAAATTGTAAGATACAAGCAGCAAAGTTATTTATTTATTTATTTATTTATTTATTTATTTATTTATTTATTTATTTATTTAATTTATATACCGCCCTTCTCCCAGGGGACTCAGGGCGGTGAACAGGGCAATACATAAAAACTAGATACAAAAATTAAAATTATTAAAACATGATTAAACAATGCCCATAAAATTAATACAAATTTAAAATTAAAGTTCATTTAAGTTATAGTCATAAGAAGAGAAGGATAGGTGATAGGAAAGATGAGGAGCATCACAGTAATACAGCTTTACTAGTACTTCGACAGTGTGTATCACAGTAATACAGCTTTACTAGTATTTTGATGGTGTTGTAGGAATTAGTTGTTAAGCAGAGGGACGGCCTGGGGGGAAAAAACCGTCCTTATGTCTAGTCGTTCTGGTGTGCAATGCCCTATAGCAAGGGTCTTCCACCTTGGCCCTTTTATGAGTCGTGGACTTCAACTCCCAGAATTCCTCAGCCAGGCACGGGTGCCTGGCTGAGGAATTCTGGGAGTTGAAGTCGACGAGTCATGAAAGGGCCAAGCTTGAAGACCCCTGCCCTATAGCGCCATCTGGAGGGAAGAAGTTAAAACTGTTTATATCCAGGATGTGAGGGTTCTGTAAATACTTTTACAACCCTCTTTCTGGCTTGTGCAATATATAAGTCCTCAATGGAAGGCAGGCTAGTAGCAACTATTTTTTCGGCAGTCCTAACAATCCGTCGAAGTCTGCCTCTGCCTTGTTTGGTTGCAGTTCTAAACCAGGCAATTACAGAGGTGCAAACCGTCCCTTCTCCCCCCTTCCCCGCCAGTCCCCAAAGTCAGAAACGTTGGGGAATTCTGATCGATAATATCGATCAAATGCTCTGCTCCGCTCCTGGTTTCTGGAAGGGAAACTTTTCTGGAAGGTTCTGGCCAATTACGAGCAAGACCTTTGAAAAAAGCAAAGTTTGAAATACAGGTAAACCCCCTTGTTTGTTAGCTAGTGCCAGAGTCCTACAAAAACCATCCTGCAAGTATTGCAAAGCCCATCCTCCACGGCCCTCAGCTCCGAAGGGGGCGGGGGTTCCAGGGCCCCGGGGATAAAAGCACGTCTTCAAGGCCAAAAGCAACCAGGTGGAAGAACCTCGACTTTTTCCTAGGCCAGATGTTCTTTCTTGATATTTGGGATTCGTTGCGTGCCTCTTTTTTTTTTCACTGAGGTGTTTACCCCTTTTGAAAGGGATGCGGTGGCTCAGTGGGTTAGGACGCTGAGCTTGTCGATCAGAAGGTCGGCAGTTTGGCGGGTCGAATCCCGAAGTGCCGCGTAACAGAGAGAGGGCCTGTTACGCGTCCCAGCTTCTGCCAACCTAGCAGTTCGAAAGCACGTCAAAATGCAAGTAGAAAAATAGGGACTGCTCCGGTGGGAAGGTAACGGCGTTCTGTGCGCCTTTGGCGTCTAGTCATGCCGGCCACCTGACCACGGAGACGTCCTCGGACAAGCGCTGGCTCTTCGGCTTTGAAACGGAGACGAGCACCGGCCCCTAGAGTCGGAAACGACTGGCACGCATGTGCGGGGGGACCTTTACCTTTACCCCTTTTGGGTGCTGGAATCGAATTCTGAAAGGGCTCGCTTCTCAGCCTGGGACCACAGCCTTTGCCCTTCGGTTGATTAAGGCTTCTTTGTTTCTCCCGGCAGTTTTCGTGACGCTGACCTGCGCTTTCCGCTACGGCCGCGAGGATCTGGACGTTCTGGGCCTGACCTTTCGCAAGGATCTTTTCGTGTCCAACGTCCAGGCTTTCCCTCCAGTGGCCGAAGAGAAGAAACCCCTGACGAGGCTGCAGGAACGGCTGGTGAAGAAGCTGGGGGAGCAAGCGTACCCCTTTACTTTTGAGGTAACACCCGCTTTCCCTCTTACTCTCCTTCCGGCATCCTGTTCCCATCTCTGTAGTCTTGATAGCAAGGCTACCTTGGATGATGCCATGGCAGAGGGATCTCAGAGTCTTAGTGGACAATCCGTTAAATATGAGCCAGCTGTGTGCGGCAGCAGCCAAAAAAGCCAACACAGTGCTGGGCTGCATTAACAGAGGGATAGAATCGAGATCACGAGAAGGGTTAATACCACTTTACAAGGCCTTGGTAAGGCCACACTTGGAATGCGGCATCCAGTTTTGGTCACCACCATGTAAAAAAAGATGTCGAGACTCTGGAAAGAGTACAGAGAAGAGCAACAAAGATGATCAGGGGACTGGAGGCTAAAACATACGAAGGATGGTGAGAGAGCTAGCTGTGTCTAGCCTATTGTAGACAAGGATTAAGGGGAACATGGATTACAGTCTTCACGTTCTTGAGGTGCTGTCATAAAGAAGAGGGGTTTGATTTATTCTCCAAGGCACCTGAAAGCAGGACAAGAAGCAACGGATGGAAACTAATCGAGGAGAGAAGCAACCTGGAACTAAGGAGGAATTTCCTGACAGTGAGGACAATTAACCACTGGAACTCCTTGCCTCCAGAAGTTGTGGGTGCTCCAACACTGGAGGTTTTTAAGAAAAGATTGGACAGCCATTTGACTAAAATGGTAGAGGGCTTCCTGCTTGAACAGGGGGTTAGACTAGAAGACCTCCAGGGACCCTTCCAATTTTGTTATTCTGTATTTGCAGGATCGTTAACGTAGCCTGACGATGAAGAAACACAGTAATCTTACAATTTTTTAAAAAAATAATAAAGCATTACAATAACCACGCAATAAGTAAAGCCTAGGAGTAGCCTTACCATGAATAAAGTTTATAATAATCTTGCAAGAAATAAAGAAACTCTTAGCATTCGTTGTGGACGTGTCTTGCCTGGACTGCCTCAAAGAGCAGATTCTTCCACAAAGTCAAGAATGAAAGTGAGTGAACAATAGGAGAAATGCCTGGAGAGGAGAATGAATGAATGAATGAATGAATGAATGAATGAATGAATGAATGAATGAATGAATGAATGGGTCTGGATGGGGAGAAACAGGCTTCATCTCAATCCCGCCAAGACTGAGTGGCTGTGCATATCGGCATCTCGGGTCAACCAGACTATTCCATCTCTAACGATGGGGGGTGAGGTGTTACCCCCCGTTGATAGGGCTCGCAACTTGGGCATCCTCCTGGATTCACGACTCAATTTTGAAGACCACATAGGAGCCGTGACCAGGGGGGCTTTTGCCCAGGTTCGCCTGGTGCGCCAGTTGCGACCCTATCTGGACCGAGATGCCCTACGCACAGTCACTCATGCGCTCGTGACCTCCCGTTTAGACTACTGCAATGCTCTCTACATGGGGCTGCCCTTGAGGACCACCCGGAGGCTTCAGCTTTTGCAGAATGCAGCCGCACGAGTTGTGATGAGGGTCTCCCGATACTCCCATGTAACACCTCTACTCCGCGAGCTGCATTGGCTTCTGGTTGCCCTCCGGGTAAGATTCAAGGTGCTGGTGATGACCTATAAAGCCCTAAATGGCTTGGGTCCAGGATATTTGAGGGAACACCTCCTGCCAGCATCAAGCTCCCTTCGTCCTGTGCGCTCCCACAGGGAGGGTCTGCTCAGGGTTCCGCCGGTAAAAGATTGCCAGCGGACAACACCCAGGGGTAAGGCCTTCTCAGTGGGCGCGCCTGCCCTGTGGAACCAGCTGCCCGCGGAGCTTAGGACTGCCCCCGACCTCCGTTCATTCCGCCGGGACCTGAAGACCTGGCTCTTTGAGCTCTCTGGCCCAGGCTGAGAGTTTTTTAATTTTAACTTTAACTGGGTTTTTATTTTCTCTCAGGGTTTCATTTAATCTTTTTTAATTTGTTTTAACTTTTGTATTGATTTTCTTTTAAATATCCTGTAAACCGCCCTGAGTCCTTCGGGAAAGGGCGGTATATAAATTTTAATAAATAAATAAATAAAAATAAATGAATGAATGAATGAAGAATGAAAATTCAATAAAGCAAATATAGAAAAGCGGTGCAAATGGTTGAGAGGAAGACAAAACCAAGGAAGCAGAGCCTTGGATGGAGAGAGGCGGAGAAGTTTAAAGAAAAAAAAGCAATTATAAAAATTGTGAATTAACCTGCAGGGAAGCGAAAAGGGTTTGTAGGGCACGGAGAGGTAGAATGAGTAGGGTTGACGTAAACTACATATAGCTCTCTTCTTTTTCTTTCTTCCTCGACTTTCCTTTCTTTGATATGCAATGTGGGACTCTTTTTTCTGCTGGGTGCCTAAGGCTGTTGCATTAACCAAGGTTTGCAAATTTGTTCCTGCTTTGCGTTTTGCAACCGGGCTGCGGATTTTGCCTTCACTGGGGGCTGCTTTGATTCTTCGTTTGCATTTTTATTTTAATTTTTTTTTTATTTTATTTTTTTGCACAGATCCCTCCGAATCTCCCCTGCTCCGTGACGCTGCAGCCTGGCCCGGAGGACACTGGAAAGGTAGGTAAGGGGCGGCCGATTTGGGGGGTGGGGGTGGGGTACAGTGGATAGAGGATCCCATCCCCAGAGGGGGTGGGAAAAGAGGCCTTGGCGTCTAACCAAGTTCTGGGTTCTTTCAGACGCTTCAAAAAGCTGCTCAAAAAAAACGCCCACAAAGATTGCTTGTGTAAATGGGTTGTGAGAACCACCTTGGCAGGGAGAAGAAAAGAGCCACAAACTAGGCAGATAGTTGGATAAGAGGCTGCTGAGCCCTCAGTGGAAATGAAAAGAGGGAGAGAGGAAGGAAGGAAGGAAGGAAGGAAGGAGAGAGGAAAGAAAAGAGAAAGAGGGAAAGAAAGGGAGGGAGGGAGGGAGGAAGGGAGAGGAAGAAAGAAAAGAGAGAGAGAGAGGAAGGGAGGAAGGAGCAAAGGAACGAAGGAAATTGTTATCTTTTGGGTTCAGACAAGCAGGAAAGACGCCAGGCAGATGAGTACAGAAGAATACTTGCTTTATTCATAACTATAACTGTGCTGGGGGTTAGGGGTATCCGTGCAGTCTTTATATATAGTCTCTCATAGTCTTTAACAACCAATCAGATTGAACCCATCATTCCCGCCAAGTTAACTGCAGCCTGAACTGGGAAAGTCCTCTCTGTTTTCGCTGGAGAACCATTAGCTTTCCAGCGCACACGTGATGAGGTATTCCCCCAAAGCTCAATACATAACAGAAATGGTGAAAAAAAGAGGCTGCACCTGCTGAATTTCTGCCTGTCAGTGCCTGAGTGATCACCTGGATTGAGAACAAGGAAGGGAGGGAGGGAGGAGAGGAAGAAAGAAAAGAGAGAGAGAAAGGAAGGAAGGAAGGAGCGAAGGAAGGAAGAAAATGGTGTAAAGAGAGGCTGCTCCTGCTGAATTTCTGCCTGTCAGTGCCTGAGTGATTTCCTGGATTGAGAACAAGGAAGGAAGGGAGGGAGGGAGGAAGGAGAGGAAGAAAGAAAAGTGAGAGAGAGAGAGGGAGGAAGGAAGGAGCGAAGGAAGGAGGGAAATGGTGAAAAGAGAGGCTGCACCTGCTGAATTTCTGCCTGTCAGTGCCTGAGTGATCACCTGGATTGAGAACAAGGAAGGGAGGGAGGGAGGGAGGGAGGGAGGAGAGGAAGAAAGAAAAGAGAGAGAGGGAGGGAGGAAGGAAGGAGCGAAGGAAGGAGGGAAATGGTGAAAAGAGAGGCTGCACCTGCTGAATTTCTGCCTGTCAGTGCCTGAGTGATCACCTGGATTGAGAACAAGGAAGGGAGGGAGGGAGGGAGGGAGGAGAGGAAGAAAGAAAAGAGAGAGGGGGGGAGGAAGGAAGGAGCGAAGGAAGGAGGGAAATGGTGAAAAGAGAGGCTGCACCTGCTGAATTTCTGCCTGTCAGTGCCTGAGTGATCTCCTGGATTGAGAACAAGGAAGGGAGGGAGGGAGGGAGGGAGGAGAGGAAGAAAGAAAAGAGAGAGGGGGGGGAGGAAGGAAGGAGCGAAGGAAGGAGGGAAATGGTGAAAAGAGAGGCTGCACCTGCTGAATTTCTGCCTGTCAGTGCCTGAGTGATCTCCTGGATTGAGAACAAGGAAGGGAGGGAGGAAGGAAGGAGAGGAAGAAAAAAAAGTGAGAGAGAGAGAGAGAGGGAGGAAGGAAGGAGCGAAGAAAGGAAGGAAATGGTGAAAAGAGAGGCTGCACCTGCTGAATTTCTGCCTGTCAGTGCCTGAGTGATCTCCTGGATTGAGAACAAGGAAGGGAGGGAGGAAGGAAGGAGAGGAAGAAAAAAAAGTGAGAGAGAGAGAGAGAGGGAGGAAGGAAGGAGCGAAGAAAGGAAGGAAATGGTGAAAAGAGAGGCTGCACCTGCTGAATTTCTGCCTGTCAGTGCCTGAGTGATCACCTGGATTGAGAACAAGGAAGGGAGGGAGGGAGGGAGGGAGGAAGGAGAGGAAGAAAGAAAAGTGAGAGAGAGAGAGGGAGGAAGGAAGGAGCGAAGGAAGGAGGGAAATGGTGAAAAGAGAGGCTGCACCTGCTGAATTTCTGCCTGTCAGTGCCTGAGTGATTTCCTGGATTGAGAACAAGGAAGGGAGGGAGGGAGGGAGGGAGGAGAGGAAGAAAGAAAAGTGAGAGAGAGAGAGAGGGAGGAAGGAAGGAGCGAAGGAAGGAGGGAAATGGTGAAAAGAGAGGCTGCACCTGCTGAATTTCTGCCTGTCAGTGCCTGAGTGATCTGCTGGATTGAGAACAAGGGAGGGAGGGAGGAAGGAGAGGAAGAAAAAAAAGTGAGAGAGAGAGAGGGAGGAAGGAAGGAGCGAAGGAAGGAGGGAAATGGTGAAAAGAGAGGCTGCACCTGCTGAATTTCTGTCTGTCACTGCCTGAGGGACCTCCTGGGTCGAGGGGGAGAACAAGGGAGGGAGGGAGAAAGGAAGGAAGGAAGGAATCACCAGTTTTTATTGGTGAGGATTAAAACAAGAGGAGCTTTAATCTTGACAATGAAAAATTATACAGGTAATCCTCGACTTACAGCCATTCGTTTAGTGACAGTTCAGACTTACAACGGTACTAAAAAAAAGGGACTTAAAAACCATTCCTCGAACTTACAACCGTCACAGGTTCCCCACAGTCACGTGATCCAAATTTGGGTGCCTGGTAACGGCCCCGTATTTGCGGCAGTTGCAGCCTCATTTGCGAGCTTCCGACAAGCAAAGTCAGTGGGAGGGGGGGGGAGGAGCCGGATCCGCTTAACGACCACAGAATTCACTTCGCGACCGAAGTGATTCGCTTAATGATCCTGGCCAAAAAAATAAATAAATAAAAGGCTGTGAAATCCGGCACGGCTCATTTAACAACCGCGTTGCTTAGCAACATAATTTCTGGCCTAAGCCGAAAACTATCTGCGCTGCTCGCGGTCTCCTCAGGAGGAGGAGGAGGAGTTGCACAGCGAAAGGGTGGCGGAATCCTAGAATCCTAGAGAGGGGTGGGAGCTGAGAGGTCTTCTAGTCTGACCCCCTCGCTTCACATCTGGCCAACCGTTGCTTTTTTTTTTTTTTTAGGCTTGCGGGGTGGACTACGAGGTGAAGGCCTTCTGCGCGGAGAATCTGGAGGAGAAGATTCACAAGAGGTAGTAGGCCGGCTAACCTGGTTGTTACAGCCAGCCTGGTGGGTCCCTGTTGCTCCGGTTGTTGGCAGAGTGTCAGGCGAGGCGGGCTGGAGGACACACAAACACACACACACACAAACACTCTGGAGGCTGTTTTTCAGGTCTTGGGGAGGCCCTGGGCTGGCTTGCCTGCTTGATTGCTTTCTCTTTCTTTTTCTTTTCTTTCTTTCTTTCCTTCCTTCCTTCCTCTTTTCTTTCTTTTCTTTCCTTCCTGCCTTTCTCTTTCTTCTTTCACTTTCCTTCCTTTCTCTTTCTCTTTTTCCTTCTTTCCTTCCTTCCTTCCTTTCTTTCTCTCTCCCTTCCTCTTTCCCTCTCCTTCCTTCCTTCCTTTCTTTTTTCTTCCTTTCTTTTTCTTTCTCTATTCCTTCTCTTTCTTTTCTTCCTTCCTCTTTCTTTTCTTTCTTTTCTTTCCTTCCTTCCTTTCTCTTTCTCCTTTCTCTTTCTTTTTCTTTCTTTCCTTCCTTCCTTTTTCCTTCCTTTCTCCGTTCCTTCTGTTCTCTCCCTCTCTCCCTCTCTCTCCTTCCTTCCTTCCTTTCTTTCTTCCTTCCTTCCTCTTTTCTTTTTCTTTCTTTTCTTTCCTCTTTCCCTCTCCTTTGTTCCTTTTTCTTCCTTCCTTCCTTTCTTTTTTCTTTATTTTTCTTTCTTTTTTCTTTCTTTTCTTCCTTCCTCTTTTTTCTTTCCTTTTCCTTCTTTTCTCTTTCTTTCACTTTCTTTCCTTCTTTCCTTCCTTCCTTCCTTCCTTTTTGTTCCTTCCTTTTCTTTCTTTCTCTCTCTTTTCTTTCTTTCTTTCTTTCTTCCTTCCTTCCTTCCTTCCTTCCTTCCTTCCTTCCTTCCTTCCTTCCTTCCTTCCTTCCTTCCTTCCTTTCCCAACTGCCTGCCTACTCTGCAACTCTTCCTTCTGCCTCAGAAACAGGCCAGATCTTACATTATGGGTAGTCCTTGACTTACAACCATTCATTTAGTGACCATTCAAAGTTGCAACAGCACTGAAAAACGCGACTCGTGCCCGTTTTTCCTACTGGATGACCATTGGAGCATCTGCAAGCTCAGCTGATCAAAATGGGCAACTGACTCGTATTTATGATGGTCGCAGTGTCCTGAGGTCACGTGATCCCCTTTTGCGACCTTCTGACAGTCAATGGGGGAAGCCAGGCTCACTTAACGACCGTGTTACTAACTTCACAACTGCAGTGATTCGCTTAACGACTGGCAAAGAAGGTCGCAAAACGGGGCAAAACTCACTTAACGACCGTCTCGCCTAGTGGCAGAAATGTTGGGCTCATTGTGGTCGCACGTCGAGGGCTGCCTGTATTGCTGCATATCCCCTTTGGGGATTCTGGGTCCCGCAATCCACAGAAAGATCCTCTCTTTACGGGAAGGCCAGGATGAGCGTGTCATGTTCTGACGTTGCCTGTCTTGTCTCACAACTGCCGGTGCAGGAACTCCGTGCGCCTGGTCATCCGGAAAGTCCAGTATGCGCCCGAGCGGCCAGGCCCCCAGCCCATGGCGGAGACCACCCGGCAGTTCCTCATGTCCGACAAGCCCCTGCATTTAGAAGCATCGCTGGACAAAGAGGTAATTGAGCTCTCCGGCAGGGCAGACCCAGAATGTCTCCTGCAGCCCCAGCAGAGTTTGCGGAGTTGTGAGGTCAAGAATCTGGCAGACGGAGAGCATTGCGTGGGGTAGAGGCCACACTTGGAATGCTGCATCCAGTTTTGGTCACCACGGTGTAACGTCTAGTATGTCTAGTCTAGGGAAAAGAAGGACTAGGAAAGACATGTTAGCAGTGTCCCAATATCTGAGGGACGCGGTGGCTCAGTGGGTTAGGACGCTGAGCTTGTCGATCAGAAGGTCGGCAGTTTGGCAGGTCGAATCCCGAGTGCCGCATAGCAGAGCGAGCGCCTGTTACGCGTCCCAGCTTCTGCCAACCTAGCAGTTCGAAAGCACGTAAAAAATGCAAGGAGAACAATAGGGACCACTCCGGTGGGAAGGTAACAGCGTTCCGTGCACCTTTGGCGTCTAGTCATGCCGTCCACATGACCACATGAAACGGAGATGAGCACTGGCCCCTAGAGTCGGAAACGACTAGCACGCATGTGCGGGGGAACCTTTACCTTACCTTTAATATCTGAGGGGTTGCCACAAAGAAGAGGGGGAGGGGTCAAGCTCTTCTCCAAAGCCCCTGAAGGCAAAGACAAGAAGCCACAGATGGAAACCCATCAAGGAGAGAAGCAACCTGGAATTAAGGAGAAATTTCCTGACAGTGAGGACAATGAACCAGTGGAACTCCTTGCCTCCAGAAGTTGTGGGTGCTCCATCACTGGAGGTTTTCCAGAAGAGACTGGACAGCCACCTGCCTGGAGTGGGTGTAGTAGGGTCTCCTGCTTGAAGAAAAGGAAGACAAGGACGTCCAGTTGCCTCCTGAAAAAGCACCCTCGGCTCTGCTTGAGCAGAGCTTAAGCTTAGAAGACCCCCCCCCAACTCAGTTAGTCTATTACATTTCTTCAAATGTTCGTTGGCGAGCTGTAAATTTTTTTTTTAATTCCATTTATATCCCGCCCTTCTCCGAAGACTCAGGGCGGCTTACAAGCTTAGCAGTAGCCTTCATTCTATGGATATGCCTGCTTATTAGGGCTTTCACACACACCCCAAGCGGCATTATTACAAAGTCAGCTTAATTGCCCCCAACAATCTGGGTCCTCCTTTTACCTACCTGGGAAGGATGGAAGGCTGAGTCATCCTTGAGCCTGGTGGGACTCGAACCTGCACCAATTGCAGGCAGCTGGTCTTACTCAAGGAGGCCTTAGCCCACTGCGCCACCAAGGCTCTTTGATCTCCGAGCTTGTTTGTTCGTTTGTGACCTGGGATCCCATTTTTTTGTAGGGGTGGAGGGGGGGCTCAGAAGAGTGGGTGGCATTTGGGAGCCCCAGAAGAGGGGTTTGGGGGACCCTCCCCAGAAGTGTCACCTTGGGGGGGGCCTCCTCGACCTGTTGCTGGTCTCCCCGCAGATCTATTATCACGGCGAGCCGATCAACGTCAACGTCCACGTGACTAACAACACCAACAAGATGGTCAAGAAGATCAAAATCTCAGGTAACCGGGAAACTTCTCCCGTTCTCCGCTGGGGGGGGCATCAGGAAGAGAAAGCGGGGTCCTCCTGCGTGGGGGGTGGTCCTCCGCCGCCGGGGTGGGACCCACAGGGCTTGGCTGAGTCTGGGGTGAGAATGTTGCTCAGCTGTCCTGGACTGAGAGTCTGGGGGTGGACGGCACCGGGCCGTCCGAAGCGATTCGGTCGTTTTGGTCCCTAAAGGGAAGGGCAGGAAGAGGGAGGGATATAAAATAAAGATATAAAACAAAAGTGATTTTATTTACATTTAACTTCATGTTTTGTTTCATTTCCCCCCCCGCCCCATTTTCATTTTACATTGTTTAATTTCTTCATCTTACGTCTCCGTCTGCTGAGGTCCAGTACGTTGGCCACGGGAGGAGGAGGAGGAGGAGGGGGGGGTCCTCCTTGGAATGTGGTCAAATAAGGCAAGGTAGCAGCTACAAAAGGGACGGGGTGGCTCAGTGGGTTAGGACGCTGAGCTTGTCGATCAGAAGGTCGGCAGTTTGGCGGGTCGAATCCCGAGTGCCGCGTAACAGAGTGAGCGCCTGTTACTCGTCCCAGCTTCTGCCAACCTAGCAGTTCGAAAGCACGTAAAAATGCAAGTAGAAAAATAGGGACCACTGCGGTGGGAAGGTCACAGCGTTCCGTGCGCCTTTGGCGTCTAGTCATGCCGGCCACATGACCACGGAGACGTCCTCGGACAAGCGCTGGCTCTTCGGCTTTGAAACGGAGATGAGCACCGGCCCCTAGAGTCGGAAACGACTAGCACGCATGTGCGGGGGAACCTTTACCTTTACCTTTTTAGCAGCTACAATGATGTGGTCAAAGCGCCACCTTTTTTTTTTTTTTAGAAAAGGAGGGCCCTTCAATGACATCCTCCAGGCCGCCTTTTTTGACCACCCCTCACCGATAACCCAGGGTACTTCCTTGAACATTGCTCAACCTGCTGGCCCAGAACCCCTGAGGGCGCGCGCGCACACACACACACCCTCAAATATCTCTCTCTCTCTCTCTTCCTGCTTGCTTTCCAGTTCGCCAATATGCGGACATCTGCCTCTTCAACACTGCCCAGTACAAGTGCCCGGTGGCCGTGGAGGAAACCGAGTGAGTACTCAGCGGGTGGGCACAGCCGCTGCCTCTCCCGCTAGTAGGGAAGGCGGTGGCGCTTGCTGCTTTCTCTGAGGCCGGCCCATTTACGCTCACAAACCCACCACGCTTTTTTAACTGGAGACTTGCACTGCAAAACTCCAGAAAGGGCGATAAAAAACAGCTGCAGTTGCGTTTGAGGATGGGAGATAGATAGATAAATATATAGATAGATAATGGATGGAAGGAAGGAAGGATGGATGATAGATAGATAGATAGATAGATAGATAGATAGATAGATAGATAGATAATGGATGGAAGGAAGGAAGGATGGATGATAGATAGATAGATAGATAGATAGATAGATAGATAGATAGATATGGATGGAAGGAAGG
This sequence comes from Vipera ursinii, assembly GCF_947247035.1. NCBI lineage: Eukaryota > Metazoa > Chordata > Lepidosauria > Squamata > Viperidae > Vipera > Vipera ursinii. The sequence continues at coordinate 2,216,434 of NC_139514.1, forward strand.
ATGGATGATAGATAGATAGATAGATAGATAGATAGATAGATAGATAGATAGATAGGCAGATAAATGGATGGAAGGATGGATGAGAGAGAGAGAGAGAGAATGGATGGAAGGAAGGAAGGATGGATGATAGATAGATAGATAAATGGATGGAAGGCTGGGAGATAGATATAGATAGATGATGGAAGGATGGAAGGAAGGATGGATGATAGATAGATAGATAGATAGATAGATAGATAGATAGATAGATAGATGGAAGGATGGGGAATAGATAGATATAGATAGATAATGGAAGGAAGGAAGGATGGATGGATGGATGATAGATAGATAGATAGATAGATAGATAGATAGATAGATAGATAGATAGAGGATGGAAGGATGGATGGATGATAGATAGAGATAGATAATGGATGGAAGGCTGGAAGATAGATATAGATAGATGATGGAAGGAAGGAAGGATGGATGGATGATAGATAGATAGATAGAGGATGGAAGGATGGATGGATGATAGACAGACAGATGAAATAAAGACATAGATAGGAGATAGAGATGATAGATAAACGACAGGTGATAATAGATAGACAGCCTGACACAGCCGGAAGAGATATAGAGATAAATGAGTAGAAGACAGAGGTAATAGAAAGAGAGAGAGAACCATCACAGAATCCTAGGGAGGGTTTGGGGGGGGCTTGGAGGTCATCCATCCCAACCGCCTTCCCAAGTTGGGAGACCTTAAGACAATCCCTGCCCATTCCTGCTCCGAGCTAAAGCCGCAGGGGACGATGCTCTGACCCTTCCCCCTTCTCCCTCCCTCCCCCCTCCTTTGCCCCCCCTCCCCCGCAGCGATGTGGTGGCCCCCAGCTCCACCTTCTGCAAAGTCTACACCTTGACCCCCTTCCTCGCCAACAACCGGGAGAAACGCGGACTGGCTTTGGACGGAAAGCTGAAGCACGAAGACACCAATTTGGCTTCCAGCACCCTGTGAGTGCCTCTTTCCTCCGGGGCCGTTAGGGGAGCGGATTCGGATGGCGCGCAGGTGCGCCGACGCGCCCTGGGCCCAAAAATGGCCCCTCGGACGTGCCGGGGCGGGGTTTAGCGGTTTTACGAGGAGTCCTCGGCTTACGACCCCAATTGAGCCCAAAAGGTCCGTTGCTAAAGGAGGCGATCGTGAAGTGAATTTTGCCACACTTGTCACCGTTGTTAAGTGAATCACGGCAGTTCTTAAGTTACTAATACGGTCATTAAGCTTCTCAGGTCGTAAAAGGGGAACACATGACACACACACACCCCCCAGAGACCGCGACCGTCGTAAGTATGAATCAGTTGCCCAGTGTCTGAATTTTGATCACGTGAATGTTGGGAAGCTGCAACGTTTTTAAGTGTGAAAAATGGTAAATAAGTCCCTTTTTTGGGTGCCGTTGTAACTTTGAATCGTCACTAAATGAACTGTGGGAAGTCGAGGACTTCCTGTATACAAGCATATATATAAAACAAATATAATATAGTCGACTTACGACTACGATTGAGCCCAGTTCCATTGCTAAGGGAGACAGTTGCTGAGTGAATTCTGTCCCATTTTGCGACCTTCCTTGCCACCGTCGTTAAGCCAATCACGGCAGTTGTTAAGTTAATAACCCGGTGGTTAAGCAAATCCGGCTTCCCTCATTGATTTTGCCGGTCAAAAGGTTGCAAAAGGGGATCACAGGACCCCAGGACACTGCAGTGGTCATTAAGTGAACTATTGTAAGCTGAGGACCACCTATACCAGGGGTCGGCAACCTCGGCTCTTTTATGACTCATGGACTTCAACTCCCAGAATTCCTGAGCCAGCTGTGCTGGCTCAGGAATTCTGGGAGTTGAAGTCCACGAGTCATAAAAGAGCCGAGGTTGCCGACCCCTGACCTATACCAAGGGTAGGCAACCTCGGCTCTTTTATGACTGATGGACTTCAACTCCCAGAATTCCTGGCCAGCCATGCAGGGAAAAAGGAGAAATTTCCAAGCTGAGCCATGTTGGCTGAGGAATTCTGGGAGTTGAAGTCCACAAGTCATGAAGGGGCCATAATTCCCCCCACGCTGGCTCAGGAATTCTGGGAGTTGAAGTCCACAAGTCATGAAGGGGCCATAATTCCCCCCCATGCTGGCTCAGGGATTCTGGGAGTTGAAGTCCACGAGTCATGAAGGGGCCATAGTTCCCCCATGCTGGCTGAGGAATTCTGGGAGTTGAAGTCCGCAAGACATGAAGGGGCCATAGTTCCCGCATGCTGGCTCAGGAATTCTGGGAGTTGAAGTCCACCAGTCATGAAGGGGCCGTAGTTCCCCATGCTGGCTGAGGAATTCTGGGAGTTGAAGTCCACCAGTCATGAAGGGGCCAAAGTTCCCCCACGCTGGCTCAGGAATTCTGGGAGTTGAAGTCCACAAGTCATGAAGGGGCCATAATTCCCCCATGCTGGCTCAGGGATTCTGGGAGTTGAAGTCCACGAGTCATGAAGGGGCCATAGTTCCCCCATGCTGGCTGAGGAATTCTGGGAGTTGAAGTCCACCAGTCATGAAGGGGCCAAAGTTCCCCCACGCTGGCTCAGGAATTCTGGGAGTTGAAGTCCACCAGTCATAAAAGAGCCAAGGTTGCCTACCCCTGGCCTTTGCAGATCTCTGCATCCCCGAAGTCCACTAAGGAAAAGCGAAAGAAGGAAAACCTAAGAGAAATTCTCCTATTTCCCCTTTTAAAAATAAATAAATTGTGAGGCTCCATTCTTTTCTCTCCATTGCCAGGCTAAGAGACGGCGCCAACAAGGAGGTCTTGGGCATCATCGTCTCCTACAAAGTGAAAGTCAAGTTGGTGGTCTCACGAGGCGGGTAAGTACGTACAGTCCTCAACTTATGACCGTAACGGAACCTGAAATTTCCATGGTATTTTATGACGGTCGTAAGATGAAGCAAATCTGATTTTACAAAACTGATTTGCGGCAGTCCAATTTGTCCATCCTGGGCATTTTTTGGACTGGGGGGCGGCAGAAATTAGAAATAAGCACCCGTTTCTGCCAAAAACGTTGCCAATCCACGGTCGGGTGATCCCAGCATGCCACAAATGGTCATAAATGTGAGCCGGTTGCCCCAAATTTGATTACGTGATCTTGGCCATTGGACGTTTGAATCTGCGTCTTAAGGAATTCTTGGGTGGGGGGAGTCCGTCACAACTTCAAATGGTTGTTAAGCAACCGGTTGTAAGTCGAGGAGTTGCTGTAGAGGAAGGCTCTCCAAGCTTAACAACTTTCAGGCTTGCAGACTTCAACTCCCAGAATTCCCTAGCCAGACAAAGTGGGCAGCTTTAAAACTTCTGGACTTCAACTCCCAGAATTCCCTAGCCAGGCAAAGTGGGCAGCTTTAAGACTTCTGGACTTCAACTCCCAGAATTCCCTAGCCAGGCAAAGTGGGCAGCTTTAAGACTTCTGGACTTCAACTCCCAGAATTCCCTAGCCAGGCAAACGTGGCCACTTTAAGATTTATGGACTTCAACTCCCAGAATTCCCTAGCCAGGCAAACGTGGCCACTTTAAGATTTATGGACTTCAACTCCCAGAATTCCCTAGCCAGGCAAAGTGGGCAGCTTTAAGACTTGTGGACTTCAACTCCCAGAATTCCTTTCCCCCTTTCCCTTAACTTCTTCCTTTTCTCTTTCTCTTTTCCTTTCCTCTTGGTTTCCCTTTTTCTTTCTCTTCCCCCTTCATTCGTTCTCTTCTTTTCCCCCTTTCCCTTTCTTTTCCTCTTCCCCTTCCCCTTTCTTCTTTTCCCTTCCTCCTTTCCACTTTCCCCTTCCCTTTCCCTCTCGGTCTGGCTTGGGAAATCCAGCTGAGAGATCCACCAGGCAGGGACCTGGGTGCGAAACCAAAGATCCAGCTTCCCTGGTGTCCAGAGTGGGGTCAAAGGGCGTGGGAATCCAGACAGGTTTCTTGAACCGGCCGTGAGACAAGCATCTTACGTAAGGCAGGCCGTGCCCTTCCCTTGGCGACACCGGTCACTATGACCTATGACCTATGACCTATGACTTGCGGTTTATATATGCCCTGAGAGCTTTGGCCAATAAAGAGTATTTGTTTTGTTCTGTATTCTGTTCTATCCTCTGTTCTGTATTCTCTTCTCTTCTCTTCTGTTCTGTATTCTATTTTATTCTATTCCCTATTCTGTTCTATTCTCTATTCTGTTCTGTTCTATTCTGTTCTCTGTTTTGTTCTTTATTCTGCTCTGTTCTCTATTCTATTTTATTCTGTTCTATATCCTGTTCTGTTCTCTGTTCTGTTCCTCGTTCTGTTCTGTTCTCTATTTTATTCTATTCCCTATTCTGTTCTGTTCTCTATTCTGTTCTGTTCCTCATTCTGTTCTGTTCTCTATTTTATTCTATTCCCTATTCTGTTCTGTTCTCTATTCTGTTCTGTTCTATTCTGTTCTCTATCTCATTATTTTCTCTGTTCTGTTCTTTATTCTGTTCTGTTCTCTATTCTGTTCTGTTGTCTACTCTATTCTGTTCTATATGCTATTCTGTTCTCTGTTCTGTTCCTCATTCTGTTCTGTTCTCTATTTTATTCTATTCCCTATTCTGTTCTTTTCTCTATTCTGTTCTATTCTCTGTTCTCTAATCTATTCTGTTCTGTTTTGTTCTCTATTCTATTTTATTCTGTTCCCTATTCTGTTCTGTTCTCTATTTTGTTCTGTTCTATTCTCTATTCTGTTCTCTATTCTGTTCTATTCTCTATTCTATTTTGTTCTCTGTTCTGTTCTCTATTCTATTTTATTCTGTTCCCTATTCTGTTCTGTTCTCTATTTTGTTCTATTCCCTATTCTGTTCTGTTCCCTATTCTGTTTTGTTCCCTATTCTGTTCTGTTCTCTGTTCTGTTCTACTCTAACCCTCTTCTCTCCTCTCCTTCCAAATGCCAGCTTGCTGGGAGACCTGGCCTCCAGGTAACACCTTTCAGATTCTACCTGGGCTGATCACATGCAGTGTCACTTCCCTCCACCAGGGGCATCCATGGGGAAAGTCAAAAAGGTCAAAAAATTGCCCACAAGGGATGCGGCTGCGGTTGCTAAGCACCGACGCCATCTTGACTTTTCTGACCCCCTCTGTGGAAGGCCCTGCCTTTGCACGCAGAGAACTGATCCCCTTCCTCACCTGCCATCATTTTCTTCATTTTGTTAACCCCTTCAAGCCTTTTCAGCCATTTCACTCTCGATGATTTACAGGGAGTCCTCGGCTTACGACCGCAATTGAGCCTAACATTTCTGTTGCTAAATGAGACGGTTGTTAAGTGACTTTTGCCTCACTTTTACAACCTTTCCTGCCACAGTTGTTAAGCGAATCACTGCAGTTGTTCAATCAGTGACACGGACATTAAGTGAATCACGCTTCCCCATTGACTTTGCCTTGTCAGAAGGTCGCAAAAGGGGGGGGGGTGTCACATGATACTGGGACACTGTGACCGTCATAAATACGAGTCAGTTGCCAAGCGTCTGAATTCTGATCACTTGACCATGGTATGCTGCAACGGTCGTAAGTGTGAAAAACGGTCATAAGTCACTTTTTTCAGTGGTGGTGGGACTTCAGACGGTCACTAAACCGACTGTTATGAATCAAGGACTACCTGTATTTCATTCGATTTGGATGCTAGTTGACACCAGCTAACTCTTAAACCTACAGAATCACAGAATTGAAAGGGACCTTGGAGGTCTATGCCATTCAGAATAAGAGAATTACAGGGTTGGAAGGGATCTTGGAGGTCATCTAGTCCAACCCCCTGCTCAAGCAGGAGACCCTATGCCAGAGGTAGGCAACATTGGCCCTTTTATGACTTTGTGGACTTCAACTCCCAGAATTCCTGAGCCACCCATGCTGAGGGGAAAGTGAGAGGTTTCCAAGCTGAGCCATGCTGGCTCAGGAATTCTGGGAGTTGAAGTCCACGAGTCATAAAAGAGCCATGGTTGCCTAGCCCTGCCCTATGCCATTCAGAATAAGAGAATTACAGGGTTGGAAGGGATCTTGGAGGTCATCTAGCCCAACCCCCTGCTCAAGCAGGAGACCCTGACAGAATGACAGAATAAGTAGAGTCGGAAGGGACCTTGGAGGTCATCTAGTCCAACCCCCTGCTCAAGCGGGAGACCCTATGCCATTCAGAATAAGAGAACTACAGGGTTGGAAGGGATCTTGGAGGTCATCCAGTCCAACCCCCTGCTCAAGAGGGAGACCCTGACAGAATGACAGAATAACTAGAGTCGGAAGGGACCTTGGAGGTCATCCAGTCCAACCCCCTGCTCAAGCAGGAGACCCTATGCCAGGGGTCAGCAACCTGAAACAGTGAAAGAGCCACTTGGAGCCGGTTCCCTCACAAAAGAAAAAACTGGGAGCCGCAAAAAATGTATGCACATGAACGTACATGCTCGCATGCGCAGAACAGGGTTTGTCTGAAGAGTGGAGCCAAGGCGAGATATGCACCTACCCTGCATATTTGAATTGATTGGTTGAACTTTTTTAGTCCCACTTTTTTTTTTTTTGGACTGCACATGGCAGAGGACTGGGAGCCACTGAAAGAGCCGCATGCGGCTCCGGAGCCGCGGGTTGCAGACCTGTGCCCTATGCCATTCAGAATAAGAGAATAACAGGGTTGGAAGGGACCTTGGAGGTCATCCAGTCCAACCCCCTGCTCAAGCAGGAGACCCTGACAGAATCACAGAATAACTAGAGTCGGAAGGGACCTTGGAGGTCATCTAGTCCAACCCCCTGCTCAAGAGGGAGACCCTAACAGAATAACTAGAGTCGGAAGGGACCTTGGAGGTCATCTAGTCCAACCCCCTGCTCAAGCAGGAGACCCTTACAGAATCACAGAATAATAGAGTCTTAAGGATCTGGTGAGTCTTCCTCCCTGAAAAAAAAAGGCTTTCTTTGAATGCTTTGCCCAGAACTGGCGCCAACCTGGCTTCCCGGGAATCCAGCTTTGGAGGCCTGGAGCCCCCGGCCTCGAGAGGATTCCCCCCCAGAGGAAGGAAGCGGGTGCCCGCCATACCCGGGCCTGAGTCCCTAACTCTACGTCTTTCTTTCCAGCGATGTGGCTGTGGAGCTGCCCTTCACCCTGATGCATCCCAAACCGAAGGAAGAGGTCTTGCACCGAGACGGTGAGATTGTGTGTGTGTGTGTGTGTGTGTAGGGGATGGGAGGGGGGGCTCAGCTGGGCCCATGGGTGCAGTGTGGGACCTGGGAAGAGTCCGGTTTGAGAGTTGAAGCCTTTTGGGGGGCAGTTCCAGACTGCAGAGTGAAGGTACAGGTAGTCCTCGTCTTACGACGCTCTGCTTAGTGACTGTTCATAGCATTTACAACGGCAGTGATAAAAAGTGACTTCGCACGCGGGTTGCAGCGTCCCCGCGGGCCCCGTGATCAAAACGCCTGGGAACGGACTCATGTTTACGACCGTCGCAGGGTCCCCGGCGGGAGGGGGAGGGGGCTGAAAGGGTGTCGACGCGATCCCCTTTTTGCGACCAGCCAAGTCACTACGGAAGCCAGATTCACTGAACGACCGTGTTTCTAGCTGAACAGCTGCAGGGATTCACTTAAGCGCCGAGGCACCCGAAGTCGTAAAACGGGGCAAAACTCGCTTAACAACCGTCTTACTTAGCGATGGATCTTTTAGGCTCCATTGTGGTCGTACGTCGAGGACTGCCTGTATTCCAAATCCAGCTTCTGGACTAGTCGGTAGTCGGTTTGGCGGGCGGGGGTCCTCCTTCACGCAACCTGGTTAGTAGTGTTCCTCCCTCACCCACCCCCCCAAACCGCACAAATAATGGCTAATTCAGCATAATCTCCCTGTGCCATTAGAATGGAAGCCAGAAACCGGGGACCTGCTTCTTCTGATGCTGGATGGGGAGCGGAGGCTGAAGGAGCAATTTAGCTGGCTGGGGAATGCTGGGAGTTGAAGTCCACCCCTCCTAAAAAGGTTACGGTGTGGAAAGAGGGCTCCAGATCAACGTTTCTGAACCTCAGCAACTTGAAAATGGGTGGACTTCAATTCCCAGAATCCCCCAGCCAGCTGAATGGGAAGATGGGTGGGCTTCACTTCCCAGAATCCCCCAGCCAGCCGAATGGGAAGATGGGTGGGCTTTACTTCCCAGAATTCCCCATCAAGCTGAATGGGAAGATGGGTGGACTTCATTACCCAGAATTCTCTGGCTGGTTGGAGACTCCTGGGAGTTGAAGTCCAGCCTTCTTAAAATGGCTAAGCTTGGGAAACACTGCTGTGAACCATTGTTTCTCAACCCCAAGAATTTGAAGGTGGGTGGACTTCAACTCCCAGAATTCCCCAGTCAGCTGAATGGGAAGATGGGTGGACTTCAACTCCCAGAATCCCCCAGCCAGCTGAATGGGGAAATGGGTGGACTTCAACTCCCAGAATCCTCCAGCCAGCCGAATGGGAAGATGGGTGGACTTCAATTCCCAGAATCCTCCAGCCAGCTGAATGGAAAGATGGGTGGACTTCAATTCCCAGAATCCTCCAGCCAGCTGAATGGGAAGATGGGTGGGCTTCACTTCCCAGAATTCCCCATCCAGCTGAATGGGAAGATGGGTGGACTTCAACTCCCAGAATTCTCTGGCTGGTTGGAGACTCCTGGGAGTTGAAGTCCAGGCTTCTTAAAATGGCTAAGGTTGGGAAACTGCTGTAAATCATTGTTTCTCAACCCCAAGAACCGGAAGGCGGGTGGACTTCAATTCCCAGAATTCCCCAGGCAGCTGAATGGGAAGATGGGTGGACTTGAATTCCCAGAATTCTCCATCAAGCTGAAAGGGAAGATGGGTGGATTTCAACTCCCAGAATCCTCCAGCCAGCTGAATGGGAAGATGGGTGGGCTTCAATTCCCAGAATCCTCCAGCCAGCTGAATGGGAAGATGGGTGGTCTTCAATTCCCAGAATTCCTCATCCAGCTGAATGAGAAGATGGGTGGACTTCAACTCCCAGAATTCTCTGGCTGGTTGGAGACTCCTGGGAGTTGAAGTCCAGGCTTCTTAAAATGGCTAAGGTTGGGAAACTGCTGTAAATCATTGTTTCTCAACCCCAAGAACCGGAAGGCGGGTGGACTTCAATTCCCAGAATTCCCCAGGCAGCTGAATGGGAAGATGGGTGGACTTGAATTCCCAGAATTCTCCATCAAGCTGAAAGGGAAGATGGGTGGATTTCAACTCCCAGAATCCTCCAGCCAGCTGAATGGGAAGATGGGTGGGCTTCAATTCCCAGAATCCTCCAGCCAGCTGAATGGGAAGATGGGTGGTCTTCAATTCCCAGAATTCCTCATCCAGCTGAATGAGAAGATGGGTGGACTTCAACTCCCAGAATTCTCTGGCTGGTTGGAGACTCCTGGGAGTTGAAGTCCAGCCTTCTTAAAATGGCTAAGGTTGGGAAACTGCTGTAAATCATTGTTTCTCAACCCCAAGAACCGGAAGGCGGGTGGACTTCAATTCCCAGAATTCCCCAGGCAGCTGAATGGGAAGATGGGTGGACTTGAATTCCCAGAATTCTCCATCAAGCTGAAAGGGAAGATGGGTGGATTTCAACTCCCAGAATCCTCCAGCCAGCTGAATGGGAAGATGGGTGGGCTTCAATTCCCAGAATCCTCCAGCCAGCTGAATGGGAAGATGGGTGGTCTTCAATTCCCAGAATTCCTCATCCAGCTGAATGAGAAGATGGGTGGACTTCAACTCCCAGAATTCTCTGGCTGGTTGGAGACTCCTGGGAGTTGAAGTCCAGCCTTCTTAAAATGGCTAAGCTTGGGAAACTGCTGTAAATCATTGTTTCTCAACCCCAAGAACCTGAAGGCGGGTGGACTTCAATTCCCAGAATTGAAGTCCACACTTGTTAAAGTGACCAGTTTTGGAAAAAAAACATGGACACAGCGCATCGCCCAATCTATTGCTCATATGCTTTCTGCGTGGGATGCCGGCCACCAGCTGGTGTCCCCATTGCAATGCAATACTCGATGGGCTGGCAAGTTGGGTGTCTGTTGAGAAGTTACCTGGCTCCTAAGCTTTTTCTAAGGCCTTGACCTGCAAGGGATAGATGAACATCCTCCCCAAAGGACCTTCATGAGGACTACTGTCTTGAGAGGGCTGGCGCGCTGACAAATCAAGTCAGCTGGGCTGCTGTCCAAAGAAACTGATTGGCTGGCTTTGCTTCTTGGTTTCAGCTCCACCAAATGAAGCCCCCATCGACACAAACCTCATAGAACTCGACACAAAGTAAGTCAAAGTGTGTGTTGGTGCGTCTTTGTGTGTTCAGAAGAGCTGCTCACGGGAAAACTGGCTTCTTTTTGCATGTGAGCGACTAGCGCCATTTCAATCCTCTGTCTTCTACAGCAGGGTACTCAACCTTGGCAACTTTAAGACTTGTGGACTTCAACTCCCAGAATTCCTCAGCCAGCCATGCCTGGCCATGCCTGGCTGGCTGAGGAATTCTGGGAGTTGAAGTCCACAAGTCTTAAAGTTGCCAACGTTGAGGACCCTGTTCTCCACGTACAACCATTATTTTAGCGATCGTTGGAAGCTAAAAAAACCACTGGAAATAGCAGATTAAAACCAGTCCTCACTCTTACGACGGTCACAGCATCCCCCAGGATCCTGGGATTGACTAATTTGGATGCTTGGCAACCGGCATATATTTATGATGGTCCCAGTGTCCTAGATGGTGTGATCGCCTTTTGAGACTTTCCCAGCCAGATTTCGACAAACCAAGTCAAGGGGGGAAGCCAGATCCGTTGAACGACCATGTGATTTGCTTAACGACTGCAGCGATTCACAGGTAGTCCTCAGCTTATAACATGTCCCTTACCGACTGTTCAAAATTACAATGGCACGGCCAAAAGCGACTTAGGACTATTTTTTCACACTTACGACCGTTACAGCATCCCCCACGCTCATGTGATCTACAATCGGACGCTCGGCAACTGACTCACATTTATGACGGTCGCCGTGTCCCTGTGCGTGTGTGTGTGTGTATGTGACGCGATCCCCTTTTGCGACCTTCTGGCAAGAAAAGCCAATGAACAACGGTGTTCCTAACTTCACGACTGCAGCGATTCGCTTAACAAACGTGGCAGGAAAAGTCATAAAACAGGGCCAAACTCACTTAACGAATGTCTCGCTCAGCTCAGTTACGGTCGTAAGTCAAGGACTGCCTGTAATGATTGTCAAATCGGGCACCAGTCACTAAACAACCCCTTTGCTTAGCAATGGAAATCCTGCTTCACTTGTAGTTGTATGTTGAGGACTATCCTGCAACCCAAAGATAGTGGATTCGTGGACTCGTGGGTGGGTGGGGGGGTTGGACTGGATGACCTACAAGGTCCCTTCCAATTCTCTGATTCAGATTCGGATTCTGACCCTGTCTCCATTCCAAGATCTGCGACTTGAACCCTTCAACCGCTCACCCTTGAACCCCCAGCCTCCATGTGTTGGATTTGAACCCTCACCCTCGAACCCCCAGCCTGCATGTCCGTTCCTCCTCCTCCTCCTCCTCCTCCTCCACCTCCTCCTCCTCCTCCTCCACCTCCTCCTCCTCCTCCTCCTCCTTTGCACGACCCCCAACTCTTTACCTACTCTGTAGGTAAAGCCAGGAGAACTGCAAGAACGGTTCCACGGGATCGGCGAGGGGGCGTCTGCAGGTAGCTCCATTTTGTGCGAGCGGAACTTTGCACGTACGCCCGCTCGCCCACTGCTCACCCACCTGGAGCTGCGCGTAGGGATTGGGGACCCCTGCCGTAAGTCACCCAAAGTCTCTTTGAAACGAGATGGGCAGCAAATAAATGCAATCAATCAATCAATCGATGTGACCACAGTTCAGGCGCACCGCAACCATGCTCTACTAGGGCAGGGGTCTTCCAACTTGGCCCTTTTGTGACTGGTGGACTTCAACTCCCAGAATTCCTCAGCCAGCATACCTGGTTGAGGAATTCTGGGCGTTGAAATCCAGGGGTCTTCAAACTTGGCCCTTTTATGACTTGTGGACTTCAATGCCCAGAATTCCTTAGCCAGCGTGCCTGGTTGAGGAATTCTGGGAGTTGAAGTCCAGGTGGTCTTCCAACTTGGCCCTTTTGTGATTGGTGGACTTCAACTCCCAGAATTCCTCAGCCAGCGTGCCTGGTTGAGGAATTCTGGGAGTTGAAGTCCAGGTGGTCTTCCAACTTGGCCCTTTTGTGACTGGTGGACTTCAACTCCCAGAATTCCTCAGCCAGCGTGCCTGGTTGAGGAATTCTGGGAGTTGAAATCCAGGGGGTCTTCCAACTTGGCCCTTTTGTGACTTGTGGACTTCAATGCCCAGAATTCCTCAGCCACGCACACATGCCTGACTGAGGAATTCTGGGAGCTGAAGTCCACAAGTCACAAAAGGGCCAAGTTGGAAGAACCCTTCTTTAGAACAAGGGTCTCCAACCTTGGCGACTTCAAGACACGTGGACTTCAACTCCCAGAATTCCTCAGCCAGCTTTGCTGGCTGGGGAATTCTGGGAGTTGAAGTCCACACGTCTCAAAGTCGCCATGGTTGGGGACCCTTGCTTTTAGAAGATGGGATACATTTCATCAATGGGCAAAAAAAACGAGGTAGAGGAGTTTAACCTGTTAATAAATTAAACAATATGTTGCTGGTCAAATATTCAGGATTTGTGGTGATAAAATAATAATAATAATAAAATATTGCACGCCAAAAAAAGAAAGGCGAATGTCCAGCTGAGTTCCCTTTCCGCCCTGCCCACAATTCTCCAGCCCCCTGACCCGTTTCCTTGTGTCCTCTTTTTTCCCCCGCAGCGACGATGACATTGTCTTTGAAGATTTTGCCCGCCAGAGACTCAAATGCATGAAGGACGAGGAAGAGGAGGCCGACGGGACAAACTCGCCGCAGCTGAACGACAGATAAATGGCCCGCTTGCCTTCTCCGTTTCCACTTCGAGCGCCCCAGCACTCCCCCTCCTCTTTTTTTCTATTAAGTTTTGGGAAGTCGCGTTCTTTTTAAAACGTTGAGCCCGGGAGCCTGCGAAGGAGGTGCAGTTCGTCCCCTGGCGAAGGCGGGGCCTGGGTTCGAGGTCACCGTCCGGTCCGAATTCTGCGGACGGGGTCTTAAGAATGAAGCTGCCTTCTCCAGCCACGCTTAGGGCATGCGTGGGCCTGCATGTGTGTCTGTGTGTGTGTGTGTCGGGAGGGGCTGATGGTATCATGACTCCGAGGGTCCTTGGTGCTGTCTGAGCTGGGTGGGTTTTCTTGCAGACGTTTCGTGACACCCAACTCGGTAACGTCATCAGTGCCATTAAGTTGCCAGCAGACGAGAATGCTATCTAGTTGGGTCAGGAAATGTCTGAAAGGAAACATCCCAGCTCAGAGAGCAGCAAGGACCCCACAGTCTTTCTTTCTTTCTTTCTTTCTTTCTTTCTTTCTTTCTTTCTTTCTTTCTTTCTTTCTTTCTTTCTTTCTTTCTTTCTTTCTTTTTCTTTCTTTCTTTCCTTCCTTCCTTCTCCTCCTCCTCCCTCCTAGCACTGATGGTGTTCCCTAGTTGGGCCATGAAATGTCTGCAAGAAAACCACCCAGCTCAGAGAACACCCAGGACCCCACAGTCCTCCTCCTCCTCCTCCCTTCTAGCACTGATGATGTTCCCTAGTTGGGTCATGAAGTCTGCAAGAAAACCACCCAGCTCAGAGAGCACCGAGGACCCCACAGTCCGTCCTTCCTTCCTTCCTTCCTTCCTTCCTTCCTTCCTTCCTTCCTTCCTTCCTTCCTTCCTTCCTTCCTTCCTTCCTTCCTCTTCCTCCTCCCTCTTTGCACTGATGAAGTTACCTAGTTGGGTCATGAAACGTCTGCAAGAAAACCACTCAGCTCAGAGAGCACCAAGGACCCCACAGTCCTCCTCCTCCTCCTCCTCCCCCTCCTCCTCCTACCCCCCTCTACAAATCCCCTCCCTTCTAGCACTGATGATGTTCCCTAGTTGGGTCATGAAACATCTGCAAGAAAGCCACCAAGCTCAGAGAGCACCAAGGACCCCACAGTCCTTCCCCCTTCTCCTCCTCCTCCTCCTCCTCCTCCTCCTCCTCCTCCTCCTCCTCCTCCTCCTCCCTTCTAGCACTGATGATGTTCCCTAGTTAGGTCAGGAAATGTCTTCAAGAAAACAAGCCAGTTCAGAAAGCACCAGGGACCCCATAGTCCTTCCTTCCTTCCTTCCTTCCTTCCTTCCTTCCTTCCTTCCTTCCTTCCTTCCTTCCTTCCTCCTCCTCCTCCTCCTCCCTTCTAGCACTGATGATGTTCCCTAGTTGGGTCATGAAGCGTCTGCAAGGAAACCACCCAGCTCAGGGAGCACCAAGGACCCCAAAGTCTTTCCTTCCTTCCTTCCTTCCTTCCTTCCTTCCTTCCTTCCTTCCTTCCTTCCTTCCTTCCAGCACTGATGGTGTTCCCTAGTTGGGTCATGAAACGTCTGCAAGGAAACCACCCAGCTCAGAGGGCACCAAGGACCCCACAGCCCTCCTCCTCCTCCTCCTCCTCCGTGGATAATGGCAAGAGTCCCCTTCTCTGTAACCAAGTTTAAACTCTATTTTACTAGCTGAATATTGCTACCACCACTGATTTCTTTTGGAACTGAACTGCTTTCTGCTTCTTCAACCCAGCATAATCAGGATGAATCGTCCCGCCAGACAAAAAACCAGAGCTAAAAGGAAGTGGGGTTTGTGGAGAGGAGGAGGAGGAGGAGGAGGACTGTGGGGTCCTTGGTGCTCCCTGAGCTGGATGCTTTTCTTACAGATGCTTTAGGACCCAACTAAGTAACATCATCAGTTCTAGAAGGGAGGGGGGTTTGTGGAGAAGGAGAGATGAGGAGGAGGAGAGGGAAGAGGAAGAGGAGTAGTGTGGGATCCTTAATGGTCTCTGAGCTGGGTGGTTTCCTTGCAGAGGTTTCATGACCCAACTAGGGACCATCGTCAGTGCTAGGAGGGAGGGAGGGAGGAGGAGGAGGAGGAGGAGGAGGAGGAGGAGGAGGAGGAGGAGGAGGAGGAGGAGGAGAACTGCAGGGTCCTTGGCGCTCTCTGAGTTTGGTTGTTTCCTTGCAGACATTTCATGACCC
The DNA here is from genome assembly GCF_947247035.1 of Vipera ursinii. Lineage (NCBI taxonomy): Eukaryota > Metazoa > Chordata > Lepidosauria > Squamata > Viperidae > Vipera > Vipera ursinii. Next base: position 2,231,546 of record NC_139514.1, read on the forward strand.
AACTAGGGAACATCATCAGTGTTACAAGGGAGGAGGAGGAGGAGGAGGAGGAGGAGGAGGAGGAGGAGGAGGAAGGACTGGGGGGTCCCTGGTGCTCTCTGAGCTGGGTGGTTTCCTTGCAGAGGTTTCATGACCCAACTAGGGACCATCATCAGTGCTAGAAGGGGGGAGGAGGAGGAGAAAAGGAGGGAGGAAGGAAGGAAGGAGGGAGGGAAGGAAGGAAGGAAGGAAGGAAGGAAGGAAGGAAGGAAGGAAGGAAGGAAGGAAGGAAGGAAGGAAGGAAGGAAGGAAGGAAAGATTGTGGGGTCCCTGATGCTCTCTGAGCTGGGTGGTTTCCTTGCAGATGTTTCATGACCCAACTAGGGAACATCATCAGGGCTAGAAGGGGGTGGGGTTTGCGAGGAGGAGGAGGAGGAGGAGGAAGCAGAGGTACACTGATTTAAGCTTTCCCACGCTCCTCCAGCGCTGTTAATCCCACAAGCTGACTGACCTCTGATTTCAAATTCTCCCTCTGTCCCTTACGGTCCCCCAGGACCGAGCGCCACATTCCCGGCCATGTGACACCAGGTCACCATCTCTCCTCCAGCAGACCCAACTTCCTGGCTGGCAACTTCATCACACACACAGACACACACACACACACACACACACACACACACACCACTCTTTGCAAAAGCCAGGACACAATGAAGCACAAACACCCCAGCGAGGTGTCTCACTCCCTTTCCCAGCTCTTCAAAAATTGCCCCAGGTTTGCCCTTCCTCCCCTTTCGGGCGAGTGTCTACAATGAGTTGTGTCCCCACAACCTTCTCCCCACGTGCGACAAGGGTGTCGTGACTGCACACTTCCAGTCGTCCCGTCCATTCCGGATTTTCTTGGCACTGCAGGTAGCCCTCGACATACGACCCCAATTTTGCCCCAAAATTCCAGCTTCTGAGCGGGTTTTGCTCCGTTTTACGACCTTTGTTCCCACGGTCCTTAACTTGTTAAGTTAGTGACACGGTTGCTAAGCGAATCCGGCTTCCCCCGTGGACTTCGCTTGTCAGAAGGTCGCAAAACGGGATCGTGTGAGACACACACACACACGCCCGGCACAGGACAGCTGTGATAAATACGAGTCAGTTGCTGAGCGTCCGAATGTGTCGCAACCGTGGGATACTGCCATGGTCGCAAGTGTGAAAAACAGTCGTAAGTCACTTTTTTCCAGTGCCGTTGTAACTTTGAACAGTCACTAAGTGAATTGTTGTAAGTCGAGGACTACCTGTATTTATTTTTTAAAAAACACGATGAGAACATGACCAGAAGAGAAGTAAACATACACACACACACAAGCCACATAATTTTGTACAAAACTTTTGTACGCTAGTGGTCTCCTAACTGGACGTCCAGTTCATCTCTCTGGTCAAATGCTTCCTGCAGATCTAGAGAACTGGAGAACACACATGGTGGGCAATATATGACACAATACGTGTGACAGTGTGCACAACAGCACCACAATCACAACGAGGGAAATCCTTCCATCCCCGCTTAGACAGGGCAGAGGGACTTCTTCCAAATATCTCGCCTAATTGTTTTCAATTTCATCCAGATGGGTCAAAAAGAGGTAAAGTTGTTTGCCCAAAATTGATGACGATTGATGAGAATACAGGCGGTCCTCGCTTTATGACGATTCATTTAGTGTCCACTAGAAGTTACAGAGGCGATGAAAAGAAGTGACCTGTGACTTTTTTATTATTTACAATTGTTAAGAAGTGTAATTTACACTTTCTCTAACAGGGGTCTTCAAACTTGGCCCTTTTATGACTTGTGGACTTCAACTCCCAGAATTCCTCAGCCAGCATGGGGGAACTATGGTCCCTTCATGACTCGTGGACTTCAACTCCCAGAATTCCTTAGCCAGCGTGGGGGAACTATAGCTCCTTCATGACTCGTGGACTTCAAATCCCAGAATTCCTGAGCCAGCATGAGGGAAACTTTTGCCCCTTCATGACTCGTGGACTTCAACTCCCAGAATTCCTGAGCCGGCATGAGGGAAACTTTGGCCCCTTCATGACTCGTGGACTTCAACTCCCAGAATTCCCGAGCCAGCATGGGGGAACTGTGGCCCCTTCATGACTCGTGGACTCCAACTCCCAGAATTCCTGAGCCAGCGTGGGGGAAACTATGGCCCCTTCATGACTGGTGGACTTCAACTCCCAGATTTCCTCAGCCAGCCAGGCATGGCCAGGAATGGCTGGCTGAGGAATTCTGGGAGTTGAAGTCCACGAGTCATGAAGGAGCCATAGTTCCCCCCATGTTGGCTGAGGAATTCTGGGAGTTGAAGTCCACAAGTCATAAAAGGGCCAAGTCTGAAGACCCCTGCTCTTTAACTTACAACCGTTGCAGCGTCCCCGTAGCCACATGATCAAGATTTAGATGCTTGGCCACAGACTCATATTTGTGACGGTCACAAGGTGCCGGGTGTCCCCTTTTGGGGACTTTCTGATGAGCAAAGCCAATGGAGGGAGCCAGATTCAACTAACGACGGTGTTACTCACTTAACAACTGCAGGGATTCACTGAAGAACTGTGGCAAGGAAGGTTGTAAAAGGGGGCAAAATACACTTAACAAATGTCTCACTTAGCAACGGAAATGTTCGGCTTCATTGTGGTTGTAAGCCGAGGACTTACCTGGGCTCGTTGATCTGTGCTCTTCCAGACTTCTGGGGCTCCCCACTGACGCCCGCCCCCTTAAGGCTGATTGTGGGGTGAAATAGGGGTCCAATGCAGGGAGTCCTCACGTTACGACCACAATGGAGCCCAAAGCTTAATGTTGCTAAACGGAACATTTGTGAAGCGAGTTTGCCCCTTTTATGCCTTTTTCCCCCCTCACTCTTGTTAAGTGGATCATTGCCTTTGTTCAGTTAGTGACACGGTCGTTAAGCGAAGCTGCATTCCCCCCCATTGAGTTTGCTTGTCAGAAGGTCACAAAAGCGGATTGTGTGACCCCGGGGCGCTGCAACTGTCATAAGTACATGCCAGTAGCCGAGCATCTGAATTTTGATCAGGTCTTAAAGTCACTTTTTTCAGTGTCGTCGTAACTTTGAACGGTCACTAAATGAGCTGTCGTACGTCGAGGACTACCTGTGCAGCCAGCCCGGCCCGGCCCCCCTCCTCGGCAGGCGGGGAGGAGATCTGCCCACCCGCCAGCCCCCAGTGACTCCCTTCATCCTGTCCTCGGCTTGGCTTCTGTTCCATTTCTGTGACGGTTTGTGTGGTTTTTGTCAAATAAATTATTCTAGTTTATTAATCTGAGCGACGTTTCCCGCTTCCCTTGAATGGGCGCCCGGCGTCATTGCTCCCCTCGGTGGGCAGGAGGGACCGGCTGGCTTCTGGGACCGGCCTGGATGAGTGCGCAGAACGGAGAGGGGGAAGTTGCGGTAGCCGCCACACACTCGGCTGCGTCACACAACGTGCTTTTTCAAACCGGTTCTCAAGGCTGCCGCTGCACATCCACCACGCTAAATCTAGTTAGCTTCGATCTTGGTTTCTTTTTTCCGGTTTTTTTTAGCAAGTTGGGCTGAGTTAGGGGGGTGTGTCAAATTATTCTCCAAAGCACCCGAGGGAAAGACGAGAAACCATGGTTGGAAACTTGACCAAAGAGAGAAGCAACCTGGAATTAAGGAGAAACTTCCTGACAGTGAGGACAATTAACCAGTGGAACTCCTTGCCACCAGACGTCGTGGGTGCTCCATCACTGGAGGTTTTCAAGAAGAGGCTGGAGAGCCATTTGTCTCAGATGGTATAGGTTGTCCTGCTTGAGCTGGGAGGGGGCTGGACTAGAAGACCTCCGAGGTCCCTTCCAGCTCTATCCGATTCTATCCAGACGGTTTCAACTTTAGCAGCCTGAAGGTGAGTGGACTTCAACTCCCAGAATTCCCCAGCCAGCCATGGAAGGAGGCGGGAACCAGGAGAGGACAAGTGGGAAAGTGAGGCAGGGCCCTACGGACACCCCACACCCAGTTTTCTGTGCAGGAAACACAAATGCACAAATGCTACACAAAAAGCCCTTTCTGGTTCCTCCGACACAAGGCTTCACACGTTCTTTGACACAATTGCGTGCAGGGATTTTGGAATGAGTTCAACAGACTGGATGTACATCTTGTCAAAAATGGCCTAGGATCTCCTGCTTGGGCAGGGGGTTGGACTAGATGACCTAAAAGGTCCCTTCCAACTCTTCTACTTGTGGCAAGGGGTTTAAACTCAGGCCCTCCTCCGCTGACCACCACAGCTGAGCCAGCTGCTAAACGAGAAAAACGGGATGTTTTGCCCCATTTCACGACCTTTCTGGCCACCGTTGTTAAGTGAATCACTGCTGGGGTTAAGTCAATAGCACAGTCGTTAAGCGGAATCCGTCTTCCCCATTGACTTTGCTTGTCGGAAGGTTGCAAAAGGGGATCGCGTGACACACACACACACACACACACCGGGCCACTGCAACCATAAATGCGAGTCGGTCGCCAAGAGTCCAAATTTTGATCAGGTGACCACGGGGATGCTGGGACGGTCGTTAAGTGTGAAAAACAGCCATAAGTCATTTTTTTGCAATGCCGTCGTAACTTCAAACCGTCACTAAATGAACAGTTCTGAGTCCAGGACTACCAGTATGGACAAGGGTTTTCCCCCAGCCTGCTTCCTGTCTGCTTATTCAATGTGATGCACAGGTGGTACTTGACTTACAACGGTTCATTTAGTGACGGTTTGAAGTTAATGACGACACTGCAAAAAATGACTTATGGCCATTTTTCACCCTTAACGACCGTCCCAGCATCCCCGTGGTCACCTGATCGGAGTCAGCTTGGCAACTGACTCATAGTGACGACGGTCGCCGTGTCCTGGGGTCACGTGATCTCCTTTTGTGACTCTCTGACAAGCAAAGTCAATGGGGGAAGCCGGATTCGCTTAACAACCCTGTTACTGACTTAACGACTGCCGTGATTCCCTTGACAGATTAGAACAGAACAGAATAGAATAGAATATATGGAATGGAATGGATTGGAATAGCATAGAATAATAAAATACAGAGTAGAATTTAGAATAGAATAGAAAATAAAATAAAATATGGAATGGAATAGAATGGAATGGAAAGAATAGAATAATAAAATATAGAATAGAATAGAATAGAATAGAATAGAATAGAATAGAATAGAATAGAATAGAATAGAATAGAATAGAATAGAATAGAATAGAATAGAATAGAATAGAACATATGGAATGGAGTGGAATAGAATAGAATAATAAAATACAGAATAGAATAGAATAGAATGCTCCAACACTGGAGGTTTTTAAGAAGAGACTCGACAGCCATTGCCTGAAATGGTATAGGGTTTCCTGCCTAAGCAGGGGGTTGGACTAGATGACCTCCAAGGTCCCTTACAACAACTTCTTTTTCTTCTTTTTCTTCTTCTTCTTCTTCTTCTTCTTCTTCTTCTTCTTCTTCTTCTTCTTCTTCTTCTTCTTATTATTATTATTATTATTATTATTATTATTATTATTATTATTATTATTATTATTATTATTATTATTAATAGAATAGAATAGAATAGAATAGAATAAGAATAGAAAGTAGAAAAATTGGATAGAGAGCTGGAAGGGCCCTTGGAGGTCTTCTAGTCCAGCCCCCCCCCGCTCAAGCAGGAGAACCTATATCTGCGTAGCAAGAAAGGTGGTAAAACGGGGCAAAAACCCCACTTATCCACCGTCTGCCCGAGCAACAGAATCGTTGGGCTGAGTTGCGGTCGTAAGTCGGGGAAGGCCTGCCTTGAAGCGGGCCTCGTTTCCCAGGGAGGCGGAGGGCTAAGTGGGCGTGGCGACGGGGCGGCGCTCGGAGGGAGAGCCGCTCCTTCTCCAACCCGATCGCTGCAACGTGGCCGGCCCCGTGCCGGGGGCGCCCGCGAGCCACCCCGAGGACTCGGCGCCTTCCTGGGAGCTTTTGCGACGCCCCCGTCTCGTCTGGACCCTCCGCGCTTGAATCCCCCCCCCTTCCCCCGCAAGATTCGCCTCTGCGACCGCCTCGTAGCGGTGCAAGTCCGCCCCCTTCGGCTTTCCGGCCTGCAAGCCCCGCCCCGTCCCGTCCCGTCCCGGGAATCCCACCGCCCACCCGGCTGCGAGGGTCGCCTCGAGCTCCGAGGGCTCCGCCGGGGAAGGTGAGTGGCAAGCAGAAGGGCTGCGGGAGAGCCGGAGGTTGGCAGAACTGGGACGGGGGGGGGGGGGAGTGGACACCACGCAGCGATCCCCCTCCTTTCTGGTCCCCTCCCTAACCCTAACCCCCCCTTGCGCCCTTTTTTTTAAAAAAAAAATTTCTGGAATTTTTGCATTTCAAGAACTCGGAGGAAGGACCTGCGGGTCGTTCTCGACTTAACAACAGCCCGTTTAGTGACCGTTCGAAGTTGCAAGGGTTCCCCTGGGAAAAAAGGGAGTTTTTTTCCCACGCTTTTTTTCACACTTTACCACAACCGATGATGCAGCGTTCCCCTCCAACCCAGGGGTCCTGGGATTGTGGAAGGAAAAGTTCCCATAATAGGAGAAGCCCAAACTAGGCAAGATGAGCTGGTTGGTCAGGGCGGGTGGGGGGGGGGGGGAGAGGAGGAGATAACGGGTCCAAAGCTTGCAAAGATCAGCAAATAATTGCAGGAGCGTTTGCTGGACGGCAAAAGGAGGCTAATGCCTCCTTACGTAACACCAGCTGCCTGCAATGAGTGCAGGTTCGCGTCCCACCAGGCTCAAGGTTGACTCAGCCTTCCATCCTTCCGAGGTAGGTAAAATGAGGACCCAGATTGTTGGGGGCAATTAAGCTGACTTTGTAATAATGCCGCTGGGGTGTGTGTGTGTGAAAGCCCTAACAAGCAGGCATATACATAGAATGAAGGCTACTGCTAAGCTTGTAAGCCACCCTGAGTCTTCGGAGAAGGGCAGGATATAAATGTAATAAAAATAAAATAAATAAAAGAGGACCGCGGGGAGGGGAGGCAAGAGAATTAAAAAGTTTAAAATAGATCTTTCCCAATGTTGGCGATGTTCTCCAAAGCACCAGAAGGAGGCAGGGCGAGAAGCAACAGATGGAAAAAAACTGATCGAGGAGATGTTGAAGGAAAAGTCTTCATCGTGGTGAAGTCCAAGCCGGGAATAAACAAACATGGAGACTGCTTTAGGAAGAAGGTTGCAGTTTTATTGAAGAGGAGAGCCGGACAGGGAGATGGCTCTGGAAGAAAACGAGAGAGTGAGCACATGTAGGGAGTGGGTTTTTATACCTTCTTGGGCTTTTGTGTTCGGAGTTGCTACGTGGCACTCGGGATTCGACCTGCCAAACTGCCGACCTTCTGATCAACAAGCTCAGCATCCTAACCCACTGAGCCACATCATCCAGGTTAGTGATGTCCAATTGAGGTTAGCCAGTGTGCAAGCCAGGCTGTTACATTTTCTTCAATTGCACATAGTTGAGCCCTAGGACTCCCAATCTGAGTCCACCAGGGCAAGATACCCAGGGTTAGGGTTTGGAGATCTCTTTCCTGCTACCTCCTCAGTCAGGGCATATGAATTGCAAATCACCTGAGGGGGGGCTGGTTTCCTCCCCCTTGGAATTTTGCTGGAAGTTTTAATGACACAGGGCAAGAATCAGGGCGGAACTTTACTGAAGGCAGGTGAAAAAAAAAGATAGACTTGGTGTGATTATGAATGGTGCGTGTGCGTGCCCGGAGCTACTAATACAAACAGGCAAAACAAACATTCTGGATAAATTTTCCCTCCCACCAGACAGAAGTCCAAAGCTGTCAGTACTTGCTGTGGCAACTATTTCCAAATGCCATCACTCCATGAATCCATTCAACTGGCTTATTGTTCTCTATTCTATTCTATTCTATTCTATTCCATATTTTCTATTCTATTCTATTCTATTCCATTTTTTCTATTCTATTCTATTCTATTCTATTCTATTCTATTCTATATTTCTATTCTATTCATTCCTTATTCTATTCTATTCTATATTTCTATTCTATTCTATTCTATTCTATTCTATTTATTTATTTATTTATTTATTTATTTGTTTTTATAAACCGCCCTTCTCCCGAGGGACTCAGGGCGGTGTACAGAATAAGATAGGCATACAGAATGAACCGTAGTGAAAAACAAACAATAGTAAAATACAAATTGGGACCCCAATAAGAGCTATCAGGCCAGGCCGGACTGCTGGAACAGGTAAGTTTTTAATTCGCGCCGGAAGGTGCGGAGGTCGGGGGCCATCCGGATTTCGGTTGGCAAGCTGTTCCAGAGGGCTGGCGCACCCACTGAGAATGCCCTCCCCCTGGGGGCCACCAGCCGACATTCCTTGAGCGGTGGCACCCTGAGGAGGCCCTCTCTGTGGGAGCGCACAGGACGGTGGGGCGTTGACATTGGCAGAAGGTGCTCCCGCAGGTAGTCCGGACCCATGCCATGTAGGGCTTTGTATGTCATTGTCAGCACCTTGAACTTCACACGGAAGGCAACTGGAAGCCAGTGCAGCGCACGGAGGAGAGGTGTGATATGGGAGTATCGGGAGGCTCCCAAGAGTGTCCGCGCCGCTGCACTTTGCACCAGTTGAAGCTTCCGAGTGGATCTCAAGGGCAGCCCCAAGTAGAGAGCGTTACAGTAGTCTAGGCGAGAGGTCACAAGAGCATGGGTGACTGTACGTAAGGCATCCAGGTCCAGATAAGGCCGTAATTGGCGAACTAGTCGAACCCGGGAGAAGGCCCCCTTGGTCACAGCTCCTATGTGATCTTCCAGGGAGAGCTGCGAGTCAAGGAGGACACCCAGGTTGCGGGCCCTATCAACAGGGGGTAGTAACTCGTCCCCGATGTTAAGGGATGGGATGTTCTGAGTATCCTGGCTAGCCGGTACGTACAGCCATTCAGTCTTGTCCGGGTTCAGTTGAAGCCTGTTCCTCCCCATCCATTCCCGGACCGCTTTCAGGCAGCGGGACATCACGTCGAGGGCATCACTGATGTTGTTTGGAGTTGAGATGAAAAGCTGGGTGTCATCAGCATACTGATGGTACCCTACTCCAAAGCTGCGAATGATCTCGCCCAGCGGTTTCATGTAGATGTTGAACAGGAGAGGCGAGAGGACCGACCCCTGAGGTACTCCGCAAGCGAGAGGCCTCGGGGTCGACCTCTGTCCTCCTGCCAACACCGACTGCGAGCGACCCCGGAGAAAGGAGGAGAACCAGCGCAGAACCGTGCCTCCCACTCCCAGTCCCCTGAGGCGTCGCAGCAAGATACCATGGTCGATGGTATCGAAAGCCGCCGAGAGGTCTAATAAGACTAGGACAGAGGAATGGCCCCTGTCCCGGGCTCTCCAGAGATCATTTATCAGAGCGACCAATGCCGTCTCCGTGCTGTACCCCGGCCTGAAGCCCGATTGGTACGGGTCTAGATAAACCGCTTCGTCCAGGATCTGAGGGAGTTGGTGCGCCACCACGCTCTCAACAACCTTCGCAAGGAAGCGAAGATTGGAGACTGGACGAAAGTTATTCAATGAGGATGGGTCCAAGGTGGGCTTCTTGAGGAGAGGTCTCACCACCGCCTCCTTCAAGGCGGTGGGGAAGTGACCCTCACTCAGAGAAGCGGAGATGACCGCCAGGAACCAGCCTCGTGTCCCCTCTCGAGCTGCATATGCCAGCCAGGAAGGGCACGGGTCCAGTAAGCATGTGGAGGAGCTCAACCTCCTCATAATCCTGTCCACTTCCTTGGGAGTCACAGGATCAAATTCCTCCCAGGTGACGTCGACAAGACTGTCCATGTCTTGTTCTATTCCATCCCATAATTCTATTCTATTCTATTCTATTCTATCCCATAATTCTATTCTATTCTATTCTATTCTATTCCATATTTTCTATTCTATTCTATTCCATATTTTCTATTCTATTCTATTCTATTCTATTCTATTCTATTCTATTCTATTCTATTCTATTCTATTCTATTCTATTCTATTCTATATTTATATTCTATTCATTCCTTATTCTATTCTATTCTATTCTATTCTATTCTATTCTATTCTATTCTATTCCATTTCATTGTTTCTATTCTATTGTATTCCATTCTATTCCATATTTCCTATTCTATTCTATTTTTTATATTCTATTCCATATTTTCTATTCTATTATTTTTATTCTATTCCATTCCATTTTTTCTATTCCATTCCATTCCATTTTATTCTATTCTCACTAAACTAAGCCAGCTAGCCGTGCCTGAACACACCTGTAAGTGGGTCACGATTGGCCCTCGACCTGCAGCCGTGTGTTTAGCGACCGCTTGTAGTGACAACGGCAAGGAAAAAGCAACTTATCGCCAATCCTCACCCTTATGAGTGGTTTTTTTCCTCTTTTCTTTTTTTTTTTCTTCCTCCTGGAATTCTCCCGTCTTCAGAGAAGATGGCTAAGGATCCCGGGGGGCTTATTCGGATGACCCTCTTCCGCCAGGAACGGAAGGCCACTTACCGCATCCCTGCTCTGATCTACCACCCTTCGTCGTCTCTCTTCTTGGCCTTCGTGGAGAAACGTTTCTCGCCCCGGGACGAGGACGCCAAGTTTCTGATGCTGAAACGCGGATACCGAGAAGGCGTCACCGTTAAGGTAACCCCGCAGCCCCAAAATAGCCTTGATCCTCCCGATCCGTTCAGGCAGGTCCTCGGTTTACGACCACAGTTGGGCCCAAAATTTCTTTGCTGAGTGAAGCCCTTGTTTGGCCGGCTTCTGCCTCATTTCAGGACCTTTCTCGTTGTTAAGGGAAGCATTGCAGTGGTCCAGTTAGTAACACGGTCGTTATGGGAATCCAACTCACCCATTGACGGCGCTTGTCGGAAGGTCGCAAAAGGGACTTACCCCTCTCTCTCTCTCTCTCTCACACACACACACACACACACACAAACACACACGGGACGCTGCGACCGTCATAAGTATGAACCAGACGGCCAAGCATCTGAATTTGGAGCACTTGACCACAGGGGGGCGCTGTGACAGTCATAAGTGTGAAGAATTGTTTTTTTTCCCAGTGTCGTCGTAACTTTGAACTGTCGCTCAGTGAATTGGTTATAAGTCGAGGACTACCTATGCAGTGTCTGTAGCCTTCCCAGACAGCTTCCCAGTCAACGGGGGAATGCAGATGTGCTTAGCAATCCGTGATTCGCTTAATGGCCTTAGCAGAAGAGGTTGCGAAATTGGGCACAGTTCACTTGACGACCGCCTCACCTAGTGACGCAGGTTCTGGCTTTACTGGTGGTTTTAAGCCAAGGACTGTCGGTCCCTTTTCCAGGGTCAGCTGGATGGTTTCATAATTCTATTTTTTTAAAAAAATTATCTTTGAATAGCTAACTCCTAAATCTGTATTTCTGCCTTCTGTGGATTGGTAGGATTCGCAAAATGTACGCTGTCTGTTTTTGTTTTTCTTTGCATTCTCATTGGACTAGAGGTTTTAGGGCTGTCCTGGCGGAGAGACTTCCACGAAACAGGATTATTTATTTTTATCCTACCTCTGCTATTTTTACAAACGGTTCAAGGTGGAAAGGATTCCTAACACACCTTCCTTCTGCTATTTTCTTGACAACAACCCTGTGAGGTGGGCTGGGCTGAGAGACAGTGATTGGCCCAGCCTCACCCAGCTGGCTTTCATGCTTAAGGCAGAACTAGAACCCACCGTCTCCTGGTGAGTAGCCCAAAATCACCCAGCTGGCTTTCATGGATAAGGCAGGACTAGAACTCACCGTCTCCTGGCGATTGGTTCAGAGTCACCCAGCTGGCTTTCATGCCCTTAGGTGGAGCTAGAACTCACCGTCTCCTGGCGAATGGTTCAGAGTCACCTAGCTGGCTTTCATGCCCTTAGGTGGAACTAGAACTCACCGTCTCCTGGCGAATGGTTCAGAGTCACCCAGCTGGCTTTCATGCCCTTAGGTGGAACTAGAACTCACTGTCTCCTGGTGATTGGTTCAGTCACCCAGCTGGCTTTCATGCCCTTAGGTGGAACTAGAATTTACCATCCCGATTTCTAGTCTCTTGCTTTCACCATGAGACCAAAATGGCTTCACATGCTGGTTCTACCTATAAGCCTTTACGTAGCTTATAGGGACTGGCTGCCCAGGTAGTCCTCGACTTAAAACAGTTCACTTAATGACCATTCAAAGTTACGATGGCACAGAAAAAAAATGACCCATAACTTTTTCCACACTTCTGACCACTGCACCATCCCCGTGGTCACATGATCAAAATTCGGCTACTTGGCAACTGGTTCGTATTTATGACAGTCGCAGCATCCCGGCGTCTCTGTGTGTGTGTGTGCACGCGTGCGTGTGTATGTGTGTGTGTCACGTGATCCCCTTCTGCGACCTTGCCACGAGCAAAGTCTACAGGGGAAGTCGGGTTCGTTTCAAGTCCGTGCTACGAAGTCAACCCCGTCAGTGATTCACTGTGCGAAGAAAGTTCCTAACATGGGGAAAAAAATCAACAAATGTCTCACTTAGCAACATAAAGGGGGGGCTCAATTTTGGTCATACGTCGAGGACTACCTGTACACGTGGCAAGGAAGAAAAAAAAATCAACTGCTGAACAATTGCCCAGCCCAAGTTAAACATCCATTTCTGGTAGCCCAAAACATACAAGGAACGGTTGCTGGAATTGGGGGTGTCTAGTTTGATGAAGAGAAGGACGAGGGGGGACAGGATAGCAGTCTTCCAGTATCTGAGGGGCTGCCACAAACAAGAGGCAGTCAAGCTATTCTCCAAAGCCCCTGAAGGCCAGAGAAGAAGCAACAGATGGAAACTCATCAAGGAGAGAAGCAACCTGGAACTAAGGAGAAACTTAGCTCTCTACATGGGGCTGCCCTTGAGGACCACTCGGAGGCTTCAACTAGTGCAGAATGCGGCCGCGCGAGTTGTGATGGGAGTTTCCCGATACTCCCGTGTAACACCTCTTCTCCGTGAGCTGCATTGGCTTCCGGTTGCCCTCCGGGTGAGATTCAAGGTGCTGGTGATGACCTATAAAGCCCTAAATGGCTTGGGTCCGGATTATCTAAGGGAACACCTGCTGCCGGCATCAACTTCCCATCGTCCTGTGCGCTCCCACAGGGAGGGCCTTCTCAGGGTACCGCCAGTTAAGGAATGCCGGTGGGTTATTCCCAGGGGAAGGGCGTTCTCTGTGGGCACGCCGGCCCTATGGAACCAACTTCCCACGGGAATCAGGACTGCCCCCGACCTTCGCTCATTTCGCCGGGACTTGAAAACCTGGTTCTTCCAGCTGTCTGGCCCAGACTGAGGGGTTTTGTTTTAATTTAATTTAATTTAATTGGGTTTTAGTTTAACTTCAGGGACTGTAATTTAATCATAGTTTTAACTGGTTTTAATTTTGTATGCTATGTATTTTAATTTTCCCTGTAAACTGCCCTGAGTCCTACGGGAATAGGGCGGTATATAAATTTAAATAATAAATAAATAAATAAATACTTCCTGACAGTTGGAACAATTAACCAGTGGAACAGCTTACCATCAGAAATCGTGGGCGCTCCATCACTGGAGATTTTTAAACAGTCACCTGTCTTAGATGGCATAGGTTCTCCTGCTTGAGCAGGGGGCTGGACTAGAAGACCTCCAGGGTCCCTTCCAGCTCTATTCTATTCTAAACTAGGCAAGGATCAAAAGCCCTTGAGTGAGTTACAGTTGCGTTTTCGGTTCCCCGTTGTCCAGAACTGAACTCTCACAGCACCGGCATAAGCTTTTCATGTCCCCAAACCGGTGGATCGTCACTTTCCCTTTGAGCCGAGTGTGCAGGACACAGACACTCCATCGGTGTTGGGCGAAAGGGTGTGGAAGTGGAGTTGTGTTTCAGGTTCAGCCAAAAATAAACGGCATGCGCATTCCCAACGCGTCAGTTAGCCTCCAAAATTAAAAACATAACCTTTTTCTGGCACTTGGCTAGCAGCAAAACCCAACAAGGTGATCTACAGCAGGAGTCCTCAACCTTGGCCAATTTAAGCCTTGTGGACTTCAACTCCCAGAATCCCTCAGCCAGCAAGCCATTCCACTGGTTAATTGTCCTCACTGTCAGGAAATTCCTCCTTAGTTCCAGGTTGCTTTTCTCCTTGATTAGTTTCTCTCCGTTGCTTCTTGCCCGGCCTTCAGGTGCCTTGGAGAAGAGGTGGACCCACCCACCCACCCCATCTTCTTTGTGGGAGCCCCTCAAATGTTGGAAGACTATCATGTCAAATCTGGTCCTTCTTTTCATTAAACTAGATATAGATAACAGTTAATAGAACAGATAACAGAATAACAGGGGACCTTGGAGGTCTTCTAGTCCAACCCCCTACTCGAGCAGGAGACCCCTCTCCTATTTCACGCAATTGGCCATCCAACCTTTTCTTAAAACACCTCCAGGGATGGAGCATCCATAACTTCTGGAGGGAAGGAGTCCCACTGGTTAATTGTCCTCACTGTCAGGAAGTTCGTCCTTAGTTCCAGGTTGCTTCTCTCACGGATGAGTTTCCCTCCATTGCTTCTTCTCTTGCCTTCGGGCGCTTTGGAGAAGAGGTGGACCCCCTTTTCTTTTGGGGCAGCCCCTCCAATATTGGAACTCCACTATCCCGTCACCTCCTAGTCCTTCACTCTGTCAAACCAGAAACGCCCAGTCCTTAATTCAGACTCATTTTGACCCTCCCTTCTCCTAGTGGGGTGACCCCGTGCAGTTGAAGACAGCGGGAATGCCCCACCACCGCACCATGAACCCCTGCCCGGTTTACGACAAGAACAACGACGTGATATTCCTCTTCTTCATCTGCGTGAAGACCGACGTTTCGGAACAACGTCAGCTCTGGAGGCGGAGCAACGCCGTCCGGCTGGGCTACATCACCAGCCACGACGGTAGCCGGACCTGGAGCGCCATGACCGATTTGACCGAGCAGCTGCTGGGCGACGCGGAGGCCAGCAGGTGGGCTACCTTCGCAGTGGGACCAGGCCACGGCCTGCAGCGGAGTTCGGGAGACCTGGTGGTCCCAGCCTACGCCTACTACGTCTACAAGTCGTGGTTTGGCTTCTCCTTCCCGTGGTGGGTCAAGCCCCATTGCTTCACTTTCTACAGCAGCGACGGTGGGCAGACGTGGCGTCGGAGCGAGCTCCTCAAACCCCTGAAGACCACTGAGTGCCAGCTGGCCGAGCTGACCTGCCAGGACAACAGGAAGGTGTTATATTGCAACGCCCGAAGTTTGCACAAATTCCGAGCTGTGGCCTACACTGTGGATGATGGACACCGCTTGATGGGTCATGCCCTCTGCACGCAGCTGAGCGAGCAGCCCCTGGGATGTCAAGGAAGCGTCGTGAGTTTCTTCCCCTCGGATCGGGACCAAAAGGAGGAGCCAAGTGGCTTAAGGTCTCCGACGGACGCCTCTCCACCTTCAGCTTCAGCCAGGCGTTCCAACCACACGTGGCTGATGTTCTCCCATCCCACCAGCAGGAAGAAACGGGAGGATCTGGGGATCTACCTGAATCCTTCTCCGATGGAGCCAAGCAGCTGGTTGTCCCCTTGGGTCCTCCATAAAGGGCCCAGTGGCTACTCGGACCTGGCCGTGTGTGAAGACGGGGAATCTCCTGTGTTTGCTTGCATATTTGAGCGTGGAGAGACCAAGACATACGAGGAGATCGCGTTCTACATCTTCACTCAGGAGGAGCTCATGAAAAACATGATGCCCGTTAAGCCGCTGGCAACCCCGGCCAAAGTTACCACCTCTAAAATGGCGGCTCCTGCTTACTCAGGGGAAATAAAGCTTTGAGAAAGATTAACTTACTGTGCTGGACCAGTATATAGTCATCTGGTCCATTATTTTTATTCATATATATATAGTAAAGTTCGTGCTAGTCGTTTCCAACTCTAGGGGCCGGTGCTCATCTCTGTTTTAAAGCCGAAGAGCCAGCGCTTGTCCGAGGACGTCTCCGTGGTCATGTGGCCGGCATGACTAGACGCCAAAGGCGCACGGAACACTGTTACCTTCCCTCTGGAGTGGTCCCTATTTTTCTACTTGCATTTTTACGTGCTTCCGAACTGCTAGGTTGGCAAAAGCTGGGACGCGTAACAGGCACTCACTCTGTTACGCGGCACTCAGGATTCGACCTGCCAAACTGGGACACGGTGGTTCAGTGGGTTAGGACGCTGAGCTTGTCAATTAGAAGGTCAGCAGTTTGGCGGGAGACGTCCTCGGACAAGCGCTGGCTCTTCGGCTTTGAAACGGAGATGAGCACCGGCCCCTAGAGTCGGAAATGACTAGCACGCATGTGCGGGGGAACCTTTACCTTTACTTTTAACCTGGATATGTGTGTGTGTGTGTGTGTGTGTGTGTGTGTGTGTGTGTGTGTGTGTGTATATGTTAAGAATTTTGTCAAGGCTTTTTGACAAATATATATATCGCTTAGGAATTAAGAACTGTGTTAGAGCATTTAGCATTTAAAGTGTCAGTGCTGCAAACACTGACAGGTTTTGCACTGACAA
This sequence comes from Vipera ursinii, assembly GCF_947247035.1. NCBI lineage: Eukaryota > Metazoa > Chordata > Lepidosauria > Squamata > Viperidae > Vipera > Vipera ursinii. The sequence goes on from NC_139514.1 coordinate 2,248,074, forward strand.
TATAAGAGACAGCCTGTTACTTTAATTGCTTCATTGGGGGGGGGAGGAAATCTACCCGGATGTTGTGAGAAGATTGGAAAAGCCCGCGTACAGAATGGGAAGTGAAACCTCATATGTAAAACTAATTGGATAATGTGATTTATGACGTGTAGATAAGGGCAGGGATTGTGTGTGTGTTATGATGGATTTGGGGGGAAGAGATTTCAGATTCTGGCATCCCTCCATGAGTGCTGATGTTCCGTTTCATTATTAAGACTTTTTAGATAAACAATGCTTGCATTTTGTTTGAAACTGTTATCTTTTATCAGAACCATGACATAAAGGGTTAAAAGCTGTATGCTTAAGAGAACTGTGTGTAATCTAGATATTGTAATTTTCATGAAATGAGATAAAGGAAATTTGGGTCACCTGAAAGTTAAATATTATGGATATTAAAGGCTAAACCGGAAATATGTAATTAAAAATTAAAACTAGGTAAAATTTAATAACAGGATATTGATTGTTTAATTGAGATTTATTAAGATGTGTATGAGCAAAAGAAATGTATAGCTGCGACAATGAAGTTTATATTAAGTTTTGATACAATTAGAAATCTGTCAGCCTAAATATGAAATATTTAATATTCAATATTATTTAATATTCAAAATGTTTTGAATAAGAGTTAAATTAGATGACTAGACACATTAAATGGAATATTTAAAGATTAAATGTATTTTTAATTATGGTTAAAAAGAATAAGAAATTATGGAAATGAATATAGATTAGCTTAGGAGGAATATATATTTTAAGTACTATTTTACTTTCTGTGTTTTTGCTCTTTTCCTTTTGTTTACTGTTTTTACCTATTCTTTAAGAAATGTAAAAGTGTTGAGATGGTTTATATGGGGAAAAAATGGATTTAAATCTTTAAATGTAATTAGCTGTTGAGATGATCTTAACCAGTAAGAGTACTGTCGTAAGTCAAGGACTGCCATCCTGCCATTTTCCATTTAAATGTTATCCCCTTTATGACTTGTGGACTTCAACTCCCAGAATTCCTCAGCCAGTGTGAGGGAAATATGACCCCTTTATGACTTCTGGACTTCAACTCCCAGAATACCTCAGTCAGCATTCCTGGCTGAGGAATTCTGGGAGTTAAAGTCCACAAGTCATAAAAGGGCCAGGTTTGAAGAGCCCTGGTTTAAGATATTGGAAATAAATGTTTGTTTGCGGGGTGATGTTTTGTTTGGCAGGATTTTGACTATTAAGCCAGGCATTCTTGCAAATTTTTGAATTAGAATTCTTTCTTGGCCAAGTATGAAGAGTTCCCTCTTAGTAAAATAAGAAAAGCATTGTAAAAGGTTACGGTCATGTCACCAACAAGTAAATTTAGTTAATAATTGTCACCCTCCACGCTCAGGCAGTGACCCTTTGTGCAAAATTTTTAAAAAACCGAAATAAATTTAGACAAATGTATAGCTTATCTACAAGATGAGCTTGTCAACCTAAACTGGATAATGACAGTTACAAAGGATTTATGTCTTCCCTTGTTATCTATAAGAGTGCCTGCTTTTCATCTCCGGGACTTGGGTCTGTCTAAGCCAGGGGTAGGCAACCTTGGCTCTTTTATGACTCGTGGACTTCAACTCCCAGAATTCCTGAGTCAGCCATGTTGAGGGGAAAGGGAGAGGTTTCCAAGCTGAGCCATTCTGGCTGAGGAATTCTGGGAGTTGAAGTCCACGAGTCATGAAGGGGCCGTAGTCCCCCCATGCTGGCTCAGGAATTCTGTGAGTTGAAGGCCACAAGTCATGCAGGGGCCATAGTTCCCCCATGCTGGCTGAGGAATTCTGGGAGTTGAAGTCCACGAGTCATGAAGGGGCCGTAGTTCCCCCATGCTGGCTGAGGAATTCTGGGAGTTGAAGTCCACGAGTCATGAAGGGGCCGTAGTTCCCCCATGCTGGCTCAGGAATTCTGTGAGTTGAAGGCCACAAGTCATGCAGCGGCCATAGTTCCCCCATGCTGGCTGAGGAATTCTGGGAGTTGAAGTCCACGAGTCATAAAAGAGCCAAGGTTGCCTACCCCTGGCTAGTCTAAATAAAAGAAGAAATAGGGGAGACATAATAGCAGTGTTCCAGTATTTGAGGGGCTACCACAAGGCAGAGGGGGCCAGGTTGTTCAACAAAGCACCAGAGGGCAGGATGAGAAACAATGGCTAGATTAGCTGACCAGAGAGAGAAGCAACCTGGAATTAAGGAGAAACTTCCTGACAGTGAGGACAATCAACCAGTGGAACTCCTTGCCACCAGAAATCATGGGTACTCCATCGCTGGAAGTTTTTAAGAAGAGACTGGACAATCCCCTGTCTGAGATGCTATAGGTCATCCTGCTTGAGCAGGGGGCTGGACTAGAAGACCTCCAAGGTCCCCTCCAGCTTTATTCTATGCTATGCTATGCTATGCGTCTAACAGAGTTCATGCTTCGGTTAAACATGGCTGCACTTTGGTTCATAGTTATACTTTAAAATACTAACTCTAGACTAGGGGTCTTCAAACTTGGCCCTTTTATGATGTGAACGCATGCCTGGCTGAGGAATCCTGGGAGTTGAAGTCCACAAGTCATAAAAGGGCCAGGTTTGAAGACCCCCTGCTCTAGCCAGTTGTTATAAAGAATAAACCTTATATAAAATGAATGTTATTCATAAGCTGTTATGCTATTCTACAATAGTGGGCACTATTCTAAAAGTATGCTTTAAGTCAGTATATATATATATATATATATATTTCCTCTCTATTCCTCTATCATATCTCCTTTCCTAAAAATACCTTAGCTAAGTGCCTCTATACGCCTATTGCTTTAGCAGAAATGAAAAATTACACACCTTACAAGAGCTTGTACGTGGGAACGCTCAGCTTCTCTCTCCAGCCAAACAGGCAGCAAAACCAGGGTTCCTTTTTGGGGGATGGAACGTTGTGAGAATCCGTTTTAGACTTACAGCAGTTCCCGACTTAGCAGCCGTTCATTCAGTGACCGTTCAAAGTTATGACCATTTCCCACACTTACGACCCTCACAGCCTCCTCAAGGTCGCGTGATCAAAATTCGGAGGCTTGGCAACTGACTCGTACTTACGACGGTCGCTGTGTCCCAAGGTCGTACGATCATCTTGGGCGACCCAGCAAAGTTATTAAGTGAAGCCAGATTCACTTAACGACTGGGTTACTAGCTTGTCGACTGCAGTGATTCACTTAACGGCGGCAAGAAAAATCGTAAAACGGGGGGGGGGGGAAACTCACCAAAATGTCTCACTTAATAACAAGAGGTGTTGGTCGCAAGTCGAGGAGTCCCTGTCCCGGCTCAGCCCTGCAACCCCTCAAGTGACCGCTAGGGGGCCAAAGGCGAGCTTCCTCTTTCCGTTGCGACCCGCGTTCTCTCGGGCTTTTGCGAACCGCAGCGCCCTTTCCCTTGGGCGCACCCGTGTCTGATGCAGCCCGTGCACACGTGCGGAATGCACCTGGCGAACTGCGCGGCGGCCCGCCATTAAAACCCATGCAATATCAGAATTATTTACTTATTTATTTATTTATTTATTATATTTTTATACCGCCTTTCTCCCGAAGGACTCAGGGCGGTGTACAGGGCAATAAATATAAAAGCAGAATACAAAAGTTAAAAAACGATTAGATATAGTGCCCAAATTTAAAACAATAATTAAAAACATATTAAAACCCCTGCCCTAACCCATCAAACCAGGTCGGATTGCTCAAATAAGTACGTTTTGAGATCGCGCCGGAAGGAGCGAAGGTCGGGGGCCGTCCGCAGCTCAACCGGCAAGCGGTTCCACAGGTCTGGCGCGCCCACAGAGAACGCCCTCCCTCTGGGGGCCACCAATCGGCATTCTTTGATCGGAGGCACCCTGAGGAGCGCACTGGACGGAGGGAAGTTGACGCCGGCCGCAGGTGTTGCCGTAGGTAATCCGGACCCATGCCACGTAGGGCTTTGTAAGTCATTACCAACACCTTGAATCTCACCCGGAGGACAACCGGCAGCCAATGCAGCTCGCGGAGCAAAGGTGTGACATGGGAGTATCGGGGAAAACCCCAGCACAACTCGCGCGGCTGCATTCTGCACCAGTTGGAGCCTCCGAGTGGACTTCAAGGGCAGCCCCATGTAGAGAGCATTACAGTAGTCCAGACGAGAGGTCACGAGCGCCTGAGTGACCGTACGCAAGGCATCCCGGTCCAGATAGGGCCACAACTGGCGCACCAGGCGAACCTGGGCGAAGGCCCCCCCTCTAGTCACAGCTCCGATATGCTCTTCTAAAGAGAGCTGTGAGTCTAGTCCAGGGGTAGGCAACCTCGGCTCTTTTATGACTCGCGGACTTCAACTCCCAGAATTCCTGAGCCAGCCAAGCTGGCTCAGGAATTCTGGGAGTTGAAGTCCGCGAGTCATAAAAGGGCCGAGTTTGAAGGACCCCCCCCAAGTTGCGCGCCCTATAGATGACCTGCTTGTTGCATAAGAGCAGGGGTCTTCCAACTTGGCCCTTTTATGACTTGTGGACTTCAACTCCCAGAATTCCTCAGCCAGCATGCCTGGCTGAGGAATTCTGGGAGTTGAAGTCCACGAGTCATAAAAGGGCCGAGTTTGAAGGACCCCCAAGTTACGCACCCTATAGATGACCTGCTTGTTGCATAAGAGCAGGGGTCTTCCAACTTGGCCCTTTGATGACTCGTGGACTTCAATTCCCAGAATTCCTCAGCCAGCGTGCCTGGCTGAGGAATTCTGGGAGTTGAAGTCCACGAGTCATCAAAGGGCCAAGTTTGAAGACCCCTGCATAAGAGCTTCATCAGAATCCGGGCGTCCGGATTTCTGCCCCCCCCTCCCCGCCTTTTCCTGCAAGGTGGAGCCCGATGCGCTGCAAGATGGAGCCCGGCGCCCGCGGGCGCCCGGGCAAGCGCCCTTCCTCCGTCTCCCCGTGACTCTGCGGTGTCTGGGCCCGGGCGGTGGCGCTCCGCAGGAGCCCCATCTCGATCGGGTGGAGCTGGGTTGCCGGAGGAGGAGCCGCGGAGCGGAGAAGGAGACGGAAGAGGAGAGCCGGGAGTTCCGGGGTTGGCGATCCTCGCCCAGAGCGCTTACAGCGGCGGCCGCAGATGCGCAAATCTGTGAGCGGGGGGGGGGGGGAAATCCCCGGGGGAGAGAGGAAGGGCAATCCTGGGGGAGGGGGAAGAAGAAGCTCAGGGGGAGGGGGAATCCTGGGGGGGGGGAAAGAGGGAATTCAGGGGGAGGGGGAATCCTGGGGGGGAAGGGGAGCTCAGGGGGAGGGGGAATGAAGGGGAAGGGGGAGTTCAAGGGGGGGGGAATCCTGGGGAAGGAAGTTCAGGGGGAGGGGGATTCCTGGGGGGAGACAGAGGGGAGGGGGGAGGGGAGGGGAGCCTGGGGGAGGGGGAGGGAGAGTCCTGGGGAGGGGGAATCCTGGGGAGGGACAGAGGGAACCCCAGGGGAGGGGAGGGGAATCCTGGGGGAGGGGGAATCCTGGGGGGGGAAAGAGGGAATTCAGGGAGAGGGGGAATCTTGGGGCGGGAAGGGGAGCTCAGGGGGAGGGGGAATGAAGGGGAAGGGGGAGTAAAAGGGGGGGGGGAATCCTGGGGAAGGAAGTTCAGGGGGAGGGGGATTCCTGGGGAGAGACAGGGGGGAGGGGAGGGGAGCCTGGGGGAGGGGGAGTCCTGGGAAGGGGGAATCCTGGGGAGGGACAGAGGGAACCCCAGGGGAGGGGAGGAGAAATCCTGGGGGAGAGGAAGTCCTGAGGGAGAGGGGAGGGGAATCCTGGGGGAGGGAGAAAGGAGAAACCGGGGGGGGGGGCTCTAGAAGGAATCCAGGGGGAAATGAAATTCTGGGGAAGGGGAGAAACTAGAGGGAGGGGGAATCCTCGGGGAGGGGTAGAAAACGCCAGCTCCTCTGCATCCCAAAGGGGGGGGGTGCGGACATGACCCCCAACTGCAGAAGACTGCTTTGCCCTCCTTCCATGGGGCCGGGGGGGCTGCTTCCTCTCTTCCCCCCTCCCCATGGTGCAGGTATAGGGTTTCCTGCCTGAGCAGGGGGTTGGACTAGATGACCTCCAAGGTCCCTTGCAACTTCTTCTTCTTCTTCTTCTTCTTCTTCTTCTTCTTCTTCTTCTTCGTATTATTATTATTATTATTATTATTATTATTATTATTATTATTATTATTATTATTATTATCACATCTGCATTTTTGCAGACTTGGTTTCTGTTTGGGACACAGAGACTTTGGGGTGGGGTTGGTTTCTGCTTTTAAAATCCTTTAGGGAAATATATTCCGCCTTTTAAATATTTCCAAAAATATTTCTGCTGGCTGAGGAATTCGGGGAGTTGTAGTGCACCAGTCATGAAGGGGCCAAAGTTTCCCCCATGCTGGCTCAGGAATTCTGGGAGTTGAAGTCCACGAGTCATGAAGGGGCCAAAGTTTCCCCCATGCTGGCTCAGGAATTCGGGGAGCTGAAGTCCACGAGTCATGAAGGGGCCACAGTTCCCCCATGTTGGCTCAGGAATTCTGGGAGTTGAAGTCCATGAGTCATAAAAGAGCTAAGGTTGCCTACCCCTGGCTTAGACTCAAAATCCCTAGGGCTGGCGTCTTCAAACCTGGCCCTTTTATGACTTGTGGGATTCAATTCCCAGAATTCCTCAGCCAGGCACGCCTTTCGGGTCCCATCATTCACGGCCCCTCCCCATCTTTCTCTTCCCCCACCATCACCACAGAAAGCGGAACCCCCCCCCCAAATACTTTCCATCCTGAAACGTCAGCCCAATGGAAAAAGGAAGCCGGGCTGCGGGGGGGGGGGGGGGGAGGAAGCAACTGTTTTTCTGATTAAGGCATTTGAACTGAAATGAACTTCAGAGTTGTGTTGGGAGTTTCCCGATACTCCCATGTTACACCCTTGCTCCCTCCGCGAGCTGCATTGGCTCCCAGTTGTCTTCCGTGTGAGATTCTTCCGGTTGAGCTCCGGATGGCGCCCAACTTTCGCTCCTTCCGGCGCGACCTAAAGACCTACCTGTTCGAACAAGCCGGCCTGGCCTGATGGGTGATGGGTTTGGGTTTTATTGCTTTTTATGTATTTTAACTTATTGTTATAGTTCTTGGGCATCTTGTTTAATCTCTTTTAATTTTTGTATTCTTGTCTTTTAACATGTTCACCGCCCTGAGTCCTTCGGGAGAAGGGCGGTATACAAATAAAATTATTATTATTATTATTATTATTATTATTATTATTATTATTATTATTATTATTATTATTATTATTATTATTATTATTATTATTATTATAATACAGTAACATCAAGAAAAATTAAAAGACACCTGTTTCTCAACCTTGTCAATTTGGACGATGTTGGGCGGATTTCAACTCCCAGAATTACTTGGCTGGCTGAGGAATTCTGGGAGTTGAAGTCCATTGATCTTAAAAAAAAGAAAAAAGAAAGAGGCTAAGGATGGGGAACGTTGATCATTCTAAACCAGGGCTCTTCAAACCTGGCCCTTTTATGACTTGTGGACTTCAACTCCCAGAATTCCTCAGCCAGCCAAGTCCACAAGTCATAAAAGGGCCACGTTTGAAGAGCCCTGTTCTAAACCATAATGCTCAGCCTCAGGATCTTGAAGATGGGTGGTCTTCAACTCCCAGAATTCTCCTGGCTGGCTGAGGAATTCTGGGAGTTGAAGTCCACTTATCTTAACTTTCTCGACGGGGCATTCAAACAAGCTGGAAATTCTATTGCTGGAGATTAGAAACGACTATTTGGCGTCTCTTTTTTTTCCCCTGCTGGAATTTTCCCGTCTCCAGGAAAAATGGCTGAGACTTTGGGGGTCTCTGAGAAAGTGACCCTCTTCCGCCAGAAAAACGGGGTCACTTACCGTGTCCCGGCTCTGCTCTACCTGCCCTCGGAGTCCACCTTCCTGGCCTTTGCGGAGGAGCGCTCCTCGCCCTGGGACCAAGATGCCAAGTCCTTGGTGATGCGACGCGGACGCAAAGAGGGCTTGTCCGTCAAGGTAACCCCAGAATCCAACACTAGCTTTTGCCTCTGGTTGTTTCACCTTTCACCTTTCAGGTGGATTCAGAAGCACCCCACGCGTTCACCTTTCACCTTTCAGGTGGATTCAGAAGCACCCCATGTCGTGGTAGTATAGACAGTCTTCAACTTACGACTGTAATTGGGCCCAGCATTTCCGGTTGCTAAGCGAGATAATTGTTCAATGAGTCTTGCCCCATTTTACGACCTTCCTTGCCACCGTGGTTCAGTAATCTGGCTTCCCCCATCGACTTTGCTTCTCTGAAAGTTACAAATGGGGGAAATCACGTGAGCCTAGGAAACTGTGACGGATGTAAATGCAGGTCAGTGGCCCAGGGTTTGATCACGTGACCATGGGGATGCTACAGTAAGGGTGAACCATGTCACAAGTCCCCTTTTTGACTGCCGTTGTAGCTTCAAACGGCCGCTAAACAAAGCATTGTAAGTTGAGGACTACCCGTATGGCTGCATTCACAAAACCACCAAGGAACATCCGGGGTTGCTACCTTATTGCAGCATACTAGGTTTGGTTGGCATCAAACTCGGCTTCTTTCAGTGCATTCCAAGTTGCAACGGCACTGGGAAAAGAGTCTTAGGACCACGTTTCCCACTTATGACCGTTGCAGCATCCCCGTGGTCACGCGATCAAAATTCGGATGCTTGGCAAGTGGTCCATACTTACGATGGTTGCAGTGTCCCGGGTGTGTGTGTGTATGTCGTGTGATCCCCTTCGGACAAGCAAAGTCAACGAGGGAAGCCAGTTTCACCTCAAACGTGCTACTAACTTAACAACTGTGGCAAGGCAGGTTGTAAAACGGGGAGAGAGCTCGCTTCACGAATTTCTCGACTTAGCAACAGAAACGGGCTCCGTTGTGGTCGTAAGACGAGGATTCCTGTGCCTCATGCATGAATTAGAACGCCGTGGCTTGCTGCCTCACTGGGCTTAAAACAAAACATGGTTTAGTGCAAGAGAGCCGAAACAGGTCCCAAGTCTTGGCTTTGCCAAAAGAAGCCGACGTGATTATCAAGGATCCGGTGGATTTCTTCATATCTGACCATTTCGTATCTTCTCTCTAGTGGGGTCCCCAAGAATGTCTCACCACGGCCACATTGCCAAAACGCCGCACCATGAGCCCCTGCCCCGTCTACGAGGCCAAGGATGCCACCGTTTTCCTGTTCTTCATTTGTGTGCTTGACCATATCACGAACGAAGACCAGATCAGGAGGAGCAAAAACGCGGCCAGGCTGGCCTACATCTTCAGCAAAGATGGCGGACGCACCTGGAGCCCAACGATGGACGTAACCGAACAGGTGATCGGAGAGGATGTGCGCAACTGGGCCACGTTTGCTGTGGGACCGGGCCACGGGGTGCAGCTGAGCTCCGGGCGGCTAATGGTCCCAGCCTACGCTTGCTACATCCACACACGTTGGTTTGGACACCCGATGTACTGTGGCACCAAACCGCACCCCTTCGCCTTCTACAGTGATGACGGTGGAAGGACGTGGCTGAAGGGCCAGCTTCTCCGAAAACCGCTGCCGGCCTCGGAGTGCCAAATGGCGGAGCTGGTGGACCAGAACAACAGCCCGGTGTTATACTGTAACGCCCGTGGCGGTGACGGATACCGAGTGGAGGCCTTCAGCAGAGACGGTGGAATCCGCTTTGAAGCCCCCTTCCAATCTCAGAAGCTGGAGGAACCTCCTAAAGGATGCCAAGGCAGCGTGGTGAGCTTTCCTTCACCACAACTGGGTTCTCCCTTGGCCTCCTCAAAGACCCCCGAATCATGGTTGATCTTCTCCCAGCCCACCAACCGAAAGGAGCGTGCGGATCTGGGCGTCTATTTGAACCCCTGTCCGTTGGAGGAGAATTCCTGGAAGACGCCATGGATCTTGAACACAGGACCCAGTGGCTACTCAGACATGGCTGTTTGCACCGGGGAAAATCCCCTCTTCTTTGGCTGTTTGTTCGAATGTGGAAAGTCGACGTCCTACGAAGAGATCGCCTTCCGATTGTTCAGTGGCGCAAAACTCTTGAAAACTCAGGACGCAAACTGTGAGGAAAAGGATTACCGTATTTTCCGGCGTATAAGACAACTTTTTAACCCATGAAAATCATCTCAAAAGTTGGGGGGTCGTCTTATACGCCCAGTCGTCTTATACGCCGGAAAATCAGCGAGCCCGGGAAGGCACGCCCTCCCCTCTCACTGTGGAGGAAGCAGGGCAGGCTGGCGTCTGGCGGGAGCCGGCAGGGCAGTCCTGCGCACGCGCGCGCTCCCTGGCTGTTCCCCGCCAGACGCCAGCCTGCCCTGCTTCCTCCACAGTGAGAGGGGAGGGCGTGCCTTCCCGGGCTCGCTGATTTTCCGGCGTATAAGACGAAAAATCTTGAGGAGAAATTTTTTAATTGGGGTTTTAATTGTGTACAGGGTTAATTTAATATTTTTTTAATATGGTTTTAACTTTTGTATGTTGGATTTTTTAATTCCCTGTAAACCGCCCTGAGTCCTCAGGGAAAGGGCGGTATACAAATGCAACTAAATAAATAAATAAATAAATAAAATCATCTGAAAAGTTGGGGGGTCGTCTTATACGCCCAGTCGTCTTATACGTCGGAAAATACGGTAACTCCCTATACAAGCCAGGCCCACATCTCTGGAGCCCATCAGCACCAGAGGAGGATTAAATCACAGACTTTTTATACATATCTTTTATGAGAGAAATTTTTAACAATGTTAAAACACAGAACAGGAACTAACCAGAAAGGAAACTAAAGCCAATAAAGAAAAATAGTAAATAGTGAAAAAAAAGAAAACGTGACAAAAAAGAAAATTTTAACAGAGTTTAAAAAAACATCATAGGAACTAACCACGGGGGTGTGGCGGTGGTTATACGGGAGACCTTATACCCGCGGGAGGCCACTGTCGTACAGATTGGCGGGAGTGAGTCCCTCCTCCTGAGGTGTGGCTCTGGGGCTCAATTGGGCTTGTTGCTGACATACCTGGCGCCCAGCTGTGTTGCAACGGCCCTGCCCGGGCTTCTCGACACCTTTTCAGAGTTGGTGGTTGAATTTCCCAGACTTATCGTTCTGGGCAATTTCAACCTTCCTTCCCTGGGCGGGTCGTCAGAGTTAGCTCGGGAGTTCATGGCCTCCATGACGGCCATGGACCTGACCCAAATAATTCAGGGTCCGACCCATGGAGGGGGTCACACTCTCGACCTGGTTTTTCTATCTGGGCGGCGGTTTGATGATCTGGGAGGGGGTTCGCCAACTACTGTCCCCCTGTCATGGTCCGATCATCATCTCCTGCGGTTGGTCTTCCGATACGCTACCCCTCGCTGCTGGGCTGCGGAACCGACCAATGGATCCAGGCGCCCAATGGATCCAGAACGGTTCCAGACGGCGCTTGGGTCTATACCTATCTCCTTCACTCACAGCCCGGCCGATGCCTTGGTGGAAGCCTGGGAGAGGGCTGCCACCGAGGCAGTCGACCGTGTTGTACCCTTGCAACCCCTGACCTGGCGCAGATCCCGATGGGCTCCATGGTTTTCTGTGGAGCTCCGGGAGATGAAGCGTCGGAGACGGAGTCTGGAGAGCTGTTGGAGATCCAGCCGGTCTGAATCTGACCGATTGCGACTAAGATCTTTTACTAGGTCTTACCTCGCGGCGATGAGGACGGCGAAGTCTAATTACTTCGCTGCCCTCATCACGTCCGCAGATAATCGCCCGGCCGCCCTGTTTAGGGTGACTCGCTCCCTCCTTAATCAGGAGGTGAGGGAGGAGCCCTTACAGGGTTGGGCCGAGGAGTTTAGTCAGCATCTGGTGGACAAAATTGCTCAGATTCGGGCCGGTTTGGACTCTGACTGGGCAGAGTCTGATGTGGAGGAATTGAGCGGTCTTGAGAGCAGTATTATCTGGACTGAATTCGATCCTGTGACTCCCGAGGAGGTGGACAGGATTATGGGGAGGCTGAGCTCTACCACCTGTTTATTGGACCCGTGCCCCTCCTGGCTGCTTTATTCAGCTCGGGAAGGGACACGAGGCTGGTTCCAGGCAGTGATATCTGCTTCTTTGAGTGAGGGTAGTTTTCCTGCCGCCTTGAAGGAGGCGGTGGTGAGACCCCTCCTCAAGAAGCCTGCCCTGGACCCGGCTATTCTGAATAACTATCGTCCGGTCTCCAACCTTCGCTTTTTGGCGAAGGTTGTTGAGAGTGTGGTAGCGCATCAGCTCCCTCTGTTCCTGGAGGAAACTGATTATCTTGACCCGTACCAATTGGGTTTCAGGCCCAGGTACAGCACGGAGATGGCATTGGTCGCGCTGATGATTGATCTCTGGAGGGCCCGGGACAGGGGATATTCCTCTGTCCTAGTCCTATTAGACCTCTCGGCGGCTTTCGATACCATCGACCATGGTATCCTACTGGGACGTCTCAGGGGGTTGGGAGTGGGGGGCACTGTTTTACGGTGGTTCTCCTATCTCCTGGGCCGCTCGCAGTCGGTGTTGACGGGAGGGCAGAGGTCCGCCCCGAGGCCTCTCGTTTGTGGAGTTCCTCAGGGGTCGGTCCTCTCTCCCCTCGTGTTCAACATCTATATGAAGCCGCTGGGTGAGATCATTCGTGGTTTCGGGGTGGGGTATCATCAGTATGCTGATGATACCCAGCTTTTTCTTTCCACCCTGAACCAACCCAGTGATGCCCTCGACGTGATGTCCTGTTGCCTGGAAGTGGTCCGGGTTTGGATGGGGAGAAACAGGCTCCGACTCAATCCTGCCAAGACTGAGTGGCTGTACATACCGGCATCTCGAGTGAACCATTTTTCTCCATCATTAACGATGGAGGGTGAGGTGTTACCCCCCCGTTGGTAGGGCTCGTAACTTGGGCGCCCTCCTGGATTCACAGCTCAGTTTGGAAGATCACATAGGAGCCGTGACCAGGGGGGCTTTCGCCCAGGTTCGCCTGGTGCGCCAGTTACGGCCCTATCTGGACTGAGATGCCCTACGCAGAGTCACTCATGCACTCGTAACCTCCCGGTTAGACTACTGCAACGGTCTCTACATGGGGCTGCCCTTGAGGACCACTCGGAGGCTTCAGCTGGTGCAGAATGCAGCCGCGCGAGTAGTAATGGGAGTTTCCCGATACTCTCATGTAACACCTCTTCTCTGCGAGCTGCATTGGCTTCCAGTTGCCCTCTGGGTGAGATTCAAGGTGCTTTGTCTTAATCCTGTGGGCTAGTATTAATTTAATTCTATTTTATCTTTCCTTTTTTTTTTGGTATTGTTTTAACTTGCCCTGTGAACCGCCCTGAGTCCTTCGGGAATAGGGCGGTAAATAAAATCAAATAATAATAATAATAATAATAATAATAATAATAATAATAATAATAATAATAATAATAATAACAACAACAACAACAACAACAACAACCAGAAAGGAAACTAAAGTCAATAAAGAAAAATAGTAAATAGTGAAAAAAGAAAACGTGACAAAATAAAAGAATTATATAAAATATAATCTGATCTTCTTGACAGTGGTTATAGATGCTTGTATATTTTCTGTCAGGGAATTGCGCAGCTGGTGTTCAAATGATACACACACACACACACACTCTGCAAGCTAGATAAGTCAGGCAAACAGGAGCATCATGAAGAAATCAACACATTAGGAAAATCATGAGGTCAATCACATTTCCGTCGGTAAGCAAGACAGTTGCTAAGCGAGTTTTGACCCATTGTACAACCTTTCTTGATACAGTTGTTAAGTGAGTCGCACGGTGAGCTAAGAGAATCTGCCTTCACCACGAACTTTGCTTGTCACGGGTTTCTTGCCTTTGCTTGTCACGGGGTTGGACTAGATGACCTCCAAGGTCCCTTCCAACTTTATTATTATTATTATCATATTGAAGCAGGCTCTGACCTTCTTGACAGCGGTTATAGATACAGGTATATTTTGCCCTCTCCCTCTAAAATTACATCATAATTTACTTCTTTCCATAACCTACTCGTTTTCTCAGTCTTCTAATTAATACACTTAGTCTAAGTTTAATTTTTTTTGCCTTCTTTTTTCAGCAAAATGTCCATAAGAGATTTGCAATCACTGACAAATGTAGTTCTTGATCTTTCTCTGAATCAGTTTTGCCACCTCTGCTTGTTCTGTCATCAGCCGTTCCTGAAAATTTCAGAGTTGTTTCCATTTTTGCACACATTAATAACCTCAGATGAATAATCATATTAAAATGACTAATTAATATGTTCAATGACTTTTTTCGCATCCCCTAGCCCCAGCAAGAAAACGATCGGATTTCGATTGAATGTTGCTCTTTAAAAACTCTTTGCATTTATAAAGTAATAAAGATGCCATGAAGAAAATCTAATAAATAAATATGTCTTTGAACCTAGAAATTTCTGGCCTTTTTTTTACAAATCCACCAAGCATATAATAAAATGATTGTTAATATTGTCCATATTTCCGACATAATTTTGAAGGGCCTTTATACATTCTAGACAATTTTTCTGGAGTCACAGACCAGCGGTATATCATTTTTTTTAAAATTCCCCTTTTAGGTTATAACATCAAGTAAAATGGGAATTGTTTTTTTTTTTAATCTACCTAAAATAAATCACACATTCTATTCCCTGGAACAGAGACCAAACCCCATCTATTTAAGCAAAACCCTAGAAAGCAGGAGACGGTGAGTTCTAGTCCCGGCTTAGCCATGAAAACCAGCTGGGTGACTCTGAACCAATCTCCAGGAGACAAGGAATTCTAGTAATACCTTAGGCATGAAAGTGGGGTGGGAATGACATTACTATAGGTGTATACTACAGGCCACCCAACCAAGGAGAGGAAATATAGATGAACTTTTTGCTAATCAAACGTAACGTAGGAAACATACCACAGTAGTAATGGGAGACTTTAACTACCCTGATATCAACTGGTGCAGAATTGTGGAATTTCCCCCCTACACCGGAAATTAATTTCTAGTATTATCCACTTATCAAAGCAACACTTTCTTAGAAGCAAATATTAGTAACGAAGTTTACAGAAACAACACAATAGCAGGAAAACCTGCGTAGGGTGCTAAGAAATCTAGTCCTGCTTTAGCCGGGAAAGCTGGCTGGATAATTTGGGGCCGATTACCAGGAGACGGTGAATTCTAGTCCCGCCTTAGGCACAGAAGAAAAATTGGTGACTTTGGGCCAATCACTAAGCGACTTTAGGCAAAAAAGTTGAATGGGTGACTTTGGGCCAATCACCAGGAGACGGAGAGTTCTAGTCCCGCCTTAGGCATGAAAGACGGCTGGGGGACTAGTCCATCCTTCTGAGCCCAGCCCATCTCACAGGGTTGTTGTTGTGAGGAAAATAGGAGGAACGTGTGTTGGATATATTTGCTGCCTTGGGTTATTTCTAAAAATCATAATGGCAGGATACCAATAAATAAAAACTGAAGCGTACTGCAGCGGCAAGCAACTGAGAAATGGGCCAATGGCAAACTTAGAAGGAGAAAGCCACCTTTGATGTGTGTAAAAATAGTTTAGCCCCCCTGTAATGTATTGGGCCTAGTTTGCTTGAACTGTACCACGTGGGTTTTGAATGCTGTGAGATTGCTTAAGCAGGGAGTTGGGTAACGGTCGCCAGCTCCTCAGACAGGCCGTCTCCAGGACCACCATTGGTTGGCTCTAGGGCAAGGGCCGGCAACCCGAAACAGTGAAAAGAGCCACTCGGAACCGGTTCCCTCAGAAAAGAAAAAACTGGGAGCCGCAAAGAAGGGTGCGCATGGGCGCGCATGTGCGTGCGCAAAACAACAGGCTCCAACTCTTCCCCCCAGGAAACAAGAGGTTCGCGGACCGGTTTTCACGCCGCCTTCCAGCTGCTGCCACTACTGCTGCAAACTGGCGATTCGTAGCTTCGGAAGCCCCCTAAGCAGGAAAGCGTGTCCCGATGAAGCCTTTTCCTACCAGGCTTGGCTGCAAAAGCCCACATCGTCCAGGGCCCCCGTGATCGCCCGGAAGTGACCCAACAAACAGTTAGCACACCTTTCTCGGCCTGCAAAACGCCACAAGCGCAGCAAACGCCCTCTCCGATGGGAACCGGGAACCCTTCCGCTCCCTAAACGCAACGATTGTGGAATGGCGTCGACTGGCCTTCTCGCTCCTTTTCCTCCCTCCCTCCCTCCCTCCCTCCCTCTGCCGCCTGCCATTCCCACGTCACCTTTACTCCTCGCCTTTACCTTTGCTAAGCCTGCCCGTGACGAGTTTGAAGAGGGTGCGGGCAAATTTCACGAGGCCGCGCTTGCACCACTTCCCACACCTGCTCATGGCTCCCGAGGAGGAAGGGCCCGGCTTCTCTTCTCCTAGCTAGCCCGAAAAGTCCTCGCCAACTTCGAGAGCACAAAACTCCCAACTGAAGCCGGGTGGGGGGAAAGGGTGGCGGCCCTTTCGCTGCCGCTTCCCCAGATGCCGGGCTTCCGGTGCGAAGCTTGCAGCCTTGGGAGGCACCTGCGCGGCAGCGGCGGCGAGTCTCCCTGGCGACGGGCGCTGGGTCGCGGCGCCGTTTTCAGCCCGAGCGCCCTGCCCCTCCCCCCAGGGCCTCCAAACCGCTGCCACCGATTTGAAGATCATGTTTGACGAAGGCGGAAACTCTGCAAACAGGACGGTTGAGGTTTGGAGAGCTGCGCGTGCCGACTTTTGGCTACCCTGAATTTTACACGAGCAACGGCCGCCTCAGCGTCCGGACTTCAGCGATCCCAGGACCCCCCCCCCCCACTTGCCCCTCCACCACAGCTTTCCTTTTTTTTAAACCTCCAGCTATTTCCTTTCTGTTTTCCTCTACTGAGGAGGAGCAGGGGGTTGGAGTAGATGACCTCCAAGGTCCCTTCCAACTTTATTACTATTATTATTATTATTATTATTATTATTATTATTATTATTATTATTATTGTTGTTGTTGTTGTTGTTGTTGTTATTATTATTATTATTATTATTATTATTCCCAATTGTTATTGGTGGTGTTTACTTTTAGTATGATTGTAAGAGATATCACATTAATTGTAGAAGAAAAGACCTCTTGGAAGTTAAAGCTATAATAATAATAATAATAATAATAATAATAATAATAATAATAATAATAATAATAATAATAATAATAATAATAATAATAATAATAATAATGTTGGAAGGGACCTTGGAGGTCATC
Organism: Vipera ursinii; assembly: GCF_947247035.1. Classification (NCBI taxonomy): domain Eukaryota; kingdom Metazoa; phylum Chordata; class Lepidosauria; order Squamata; family Viperidae; genus Vipera; species Vipera ursinii. The sequence continues at coordinate 2,265,310 of NC_139514.1, forward strand.
TAGTCCAACCCCCTGCTCAGGCAGGAAACCTTATACCATTTCAGGCAAATGGCTGTCCAGTCTCTTCTTAAAAACCTCCAGTGTTGGAGCATTCACCACCTCTGGAGGCAGGAGGTTCCACTGGTTAATTGTTCTAGCTGTCAGGAAGTTTCTCCTTAGCTCTAGGTTGCTTCTCTCCTTGACTAGTTTCCATCCATTGCTTCTTGTCCTGCCTTCAGGTGCTTTGGAGAATAGCTTGGCTCCCTCTTCTTTGTGGTAGCCCCTGAGATATTGGAACACTGCTATCATGTCACCCCCTCACTCTTCTCTTCATTAAACTAAAAAGGTAAAGGTAAAGGTTCCCCCACACATGCGTGCTAGTCGTTTCCAACTCTAGGGGCCGGTGCTCATCTCCGTTTCAAAGCCGAAGAGCCAGCGCTTGTCCGAGGACGTATCCGTGGTCATGTGGCCAGCATGACTAGACGCCAAAGGCGCATGGAACGCTGTTACCTTCCCACCGTAGTGGTCCCTATTTTTCTACTTGCATTTTTACGTGCTTTCGAACTGCTAGGTTGGCAGAAGCTGGGACGAGTAACAGGCGCTCAATCTGTTACGCAGCACTCGGGATTCGACCCGCCAAACTGCCGACCTTCTGATCGACAAGCTCAGCGTCCTAACCCACTGAGCCACCACGTCCCTCTTCATTAAACTACACATACCCAATTCCAGCAACCGTTCCCTATATGTTTTAGCCTCCAGCCCCCTAATCATCTTTGTTGCTCTTCTCTGTACCCTTTCTAGAGTCTCGACATCTTTTTTACATCGTGGTGATCAAAACTGGATGCAGTATTCCAGGTGTGGCCTTACCAAGGCTTTGTAAAGTGGTATTAGTACTTCACGTGATCTTGATTCTATCCCTCTGTTAATGCAGCCTAGTACTGTGTTGGCTTTTTTGGCAGCTGCAGCACACGGCTGGCTCATATTTAAGTGATTGTCTACTAAGACTCCGAGATCCCTCTCACAGTTACTACTATTGAGCAAGGTACCACCTATACTATACCTATGCATTTGATTTTTCCTGCCTAAGTGTAGAACCTTACTTTTTTCACCATTGAATTTCATTTTGTTAGATAGTGCCCAGTGTTCGAGTCTGTCCAGATCCTCCTGTATCTTAAGCCTATCTTCTGGAGTATTGGCTATTCCTGCCAGCTTGGTGTCGTCTGCAAATTTGATGAGTTCCCCATCTATCCCCTCATCCAAATCATTAATGAAGATATTGAAGAGCACTGGGCCCAGAACAGAGCCCTGGGGCACCCTACTACACACTTCCTTCCATGTAGATGCCGTTCCATTGAGGACCACACGCTGAGTACAGCCAGTCAGTCAGCTACGAATCCATCTGGTGGTGATGCTATCTAACCCACATTTTTCTATCTTATCAAGTAGTAGGTTGTGATCTACTTTATCGAATGCCTTACTGAAGTCCAAGTAAATTATATCTACAGCGTTCCTCTGGTCCACTAGTTTTGTCACTTGGTCAAAGAATGTGATAAGATTTGTCTGGCATGATCTGTTTTTGACAAACCCATGTTGACTTTTAGTGATGACTTTGTTTGCATCAAGGTGTTCGCTGATTTGTTGTTTGATTATCTTTTCCAGAATCTTCCCAGGTATTGAGGTCAGGCTGATAGGTCTGTAGTTTCCTGGATCTGTTTTTTCCCCTTTTTTGAAGATGGGAACTACATCAGCTCTCTTCCAGTCCTCTGGTAGTTCCCCAGTGCTCCAGGATCTTTGAAAAATATAGTTCAGTGGTTCTGAGATCACGTCTGCCAGTTACTTGAGAACCTTGGGGTGTAATCCATCTGGTCCTGGTGATTTGAACTCGTCTAGGCTGGACAGGTGCTCACTTACCATTTTCTTGCCTATCTTAACTTGCGTTTCTATTCTGTTTTTTATGGCACTGGTTTGGGTAGGTTGGACTGTTTTTTCCCTTTGTGTAAAGACAGATGCAAAAAACGAATTAAATAGTTCTGCTTTCTCCCTATTGCTTGTCACCTTCTTGCCACTTTCCCCCACTAATGGACCAATCATTTCCTTAACTTTTTTCTTGTTTTTTATATGTGGAAAGAAGCATTTTTTGTTATTTTTGACTTTGGTCGCAAGCCTTAGTTCATTTTGAGCCTTAGCTTTCCTCACTTCATCTTTGCAGGCATGGGCTATTTGCTGATATTCTGACTTAGTTATGTGCCCCTCTTTCCAATTCTTATACTTGTCCTTTTTATCTTTCAATTTATCAGAGAGTTCTTTATGCAGCCATGCTGGTTTCTTTTGAGAGCTGTTATTTTTCTTCTTTGTTGGTATTGTGCCTTTATTATCTCACTTTTCAAAATTTCCCAAGCTTCTTGAGTTGTTTTCCCCTTTAGGATTCTCATCCATGGAATTCTTCTCAAGGTCTCTCTAAGTTTATTGAAATTAGCTCTTTTAAAGTCCAAGACTCTAGTTTGGCTGTGTTCTATTGCTTGTGCCTGCAGAATGTTGAATTCCAATATTGCATGATCACTTCCCCCCAAGCTTCCTGTGGCTTCGACACCTTCTATCATTTCATCTCTTGTTTGTGAGAATTAAATCCAATATGGCTAATCCCCTAGTTCCCTTCTCTACTTTTTGGGGGAGAAAGTTGTCTGCTAGGTTTGTCAGGAATCTGTTTGATCTTCCACTTGGTGCAGAGTTTGTCTCCCAGTTGATATCGGGGTAATTAAAGTCCCCCATTACTATTGATACTATATTGCAAGTAAAATATAGTCTGCCCTTGGGATTTTTCCCCCCTCATAGCTTTAGGCGTGAATCCATATACAAATTTAACATCTACTTAACATATGAAAAAATGGGTTTCAATGATGAGCAATGAGAAATGATAACTACTCAAGACCTGTTCGCTATTGCTATTTTTGGGGGAATGTCGCTACTGGTATTATTATTTGACTGAGGGATTTTAAATTTTAAAGTATTTAATTGAATGATATTAAACGAATTTTAAAATTTTAATTTTATTGTTCTTGGGAATGGTGGGCCTGTACTAATTTAATTCCATGTTATTCTTTTTTTTTGTACTGTTTTAATTGCCCTGTCAACCGCCCTGAGTCCTTCGGGAATAGGGCGGGATATAAATTCAACTAATAAATAAAGATTTCGTGAAGCGCTGCAAGTGGTGCAGTGGTGGAGCAGTGGGCTAATGCCTCCTTCAGTAACACCAGCTGCCTGCAATTAGTGCAGGTTCGAGTCCCACCAGGCTCAAGGTTGACTCAGCCTTCCATCCTTCCCAGGTAGGTCAAATGAGGACCCAGATTGTTGGGGGCAATTAAGCTGACTTTGTAATAATGCCGCTTGGGGTGTGTGTGTGTGAAAGCCCTAATAAGCAGGCATATACATAGAACGAAGGCTACTGCTAAGCTTGTAAGCCGCCCTGAGTCTTCGGAGAAGGGCGGGAGATAAATGGAATTAAAATAAAAATAAATAAAAATAAAAGGTGGGCCTGGCGCCCGCGGGCGCCCTTCCTCCCCTTCCCGCTGACTCGGCGGTCGCGGAGGCCGCGGGAATCCAACCTCGATCCGGCCGAGCAAGATCGGGGCGGGGGGGGGGGAGGGCGGAATCCTCGGGAAGGGAGAGGTGGGATCCCAGGAGAGGGGAAGGGGGCAATCCTGGGGGAGGGGAAGGGGGATTCTGGCGGAGGGGCAGTCCTGGGCCGGGGGGAGTCCTGGAGAGGGGGGAAAGGGGGGAATTCCCATTTTTCTCCGGGATGCTGGAGAGAGTCCTGCTTGAGCCGGGGAGGGGAGGGGGGGTTCAGACTGGATTGCTGTGCAGGTTTGGTGGTTTTGCTTGATTACAAATACAGGAAACCAGAGGTTTGCCTTCAAGCTTTATGTTCCTAGCAGCTGGACAAAGACGGGCTGCTCTAAAAGAGAGGAAGAAGCCCCAAATAGCGGAAGAGCCTCATTTTTTAAGACCTTCTTTGATTGCACAAGCAATCCACCCGGCCAAGCAGACAAGCATAAGATAAAGACTTCGCCTTCAAGGCTGGCACACCAAAGGTAAGAAGGGAGATAGCAGAAGGAGCTACAGATGTTCCCCTTCGGGAGGGTTAGGAGTTCTCCTAAGGCACCAGATGTTCCCTTCCGGGTGGGTGAGGGGTTCCCCTAAGGCACCAGATGTTCCCTTTCTGGGTGGGTTAGGGGTTCCCCTAAGGCACCAGATGTTCCCTTTCGGGTGGGTTAGGGGTTCCCCTAAGGCACACCAGATGTTCCCTTCCAGGTGGGTTAGGGGTTCCCCTAAGGCACACCAGATGTTCCCTTTCGGGTGGGTTAGGGGTTCCCCTAAGGCACCAGATGTTCCCTTTTGGGTGGGTTAGGGGTTCCCCTAAGGCACACCAGATGTTCCCTTCCAGGTGGGTTAGGGGTTCCCCTAAGGCACACCAGATGTTCCCTTTCGGGTGGGTTAGGGGTTTCCCTAAGGCACCAGATGCTCCCTTTCGGGTGGGTTAGGGGTTCCCCTATGAAGGCACCAGATGTTCCCTTTCGTGGTGGGTTAGGGGTTCCCCTACGAAGGCCCCAGATGGTCCCTTTCGGGTGGGTTAGGGGTTCCCCTAAGGCACCAGATGTTCCCTTCCGGGTGGGTTAGGGGTTTCCCTAAGGCACCAGATGTTCCCTTTCTGGGTAGGTTAGGGGTTCCCCTAAGGCACACCAGATGTTCCCTTTCGGGTGGGTTAGAGGTTTCCCTAAGGCACCAGATGCTCCCTTTCGGGTGGGTTAGGGGTTCCCCTATGAAGGCACCAGATGTTCCCTTTCGTGGTGGGTTAGGGGTTCCCCTACGAAGGCCCCAGATGGTCCCTTTCGGGTGGGTTAGGGGTTCCCCTACGAAGGCCCCAGATGGTCCCTTTCGGGTGGGTTAGGGGTTCCCCTAAGGCACCAGATGTTCCCTTTCGGGTGGGTTAGGGGTTCCCCTAAGGCACCAGATGTTCCCTTCTGGGTGGGTTAGGGGTTTCCCTAAGGCACCAGATGTTCCCTTTCTGGGTGGGTTAGGGGTTCCCCTAAGGCACCAGATGTTCCCTTTTGGGTGGGTTAGGGGTTCCCCTAAGGCACACCAGATGTTCCCTTTCGGGTGGGTTAGGGGTTTCCCTAAGGCACCAGATGCTCCCTTTCGGGTGGGTTAGGGGTTCCCCTATGAAGGCACCAGATGTTCCCTTTCAGGTGGGTTAGGGGTTCCCCTATGAAGGCCCCAGATGGTCCCTTTCGGGTGGGTTAGGGGTTCCCTTAAGGCACCAGATGTTCCCTTTCGGGTGGGTTAGGGGTTCCCCTAAGGCACCAGATGGTCCCTTTCGGGTGGGTTAGGGGTTCCCCTAAGGCACCAGATGTTCCCTTTCGGTTGGGTTAGGGGTTCCCCTAAGGCACCAGATGTTCCCTTTCGTGGTGGGTTAGGGGTTCCTCTACGAAGGCCCCAGATGGTCCCTTTCGTGGTGGGTTAGGGGTTCCCCTAAGGCACACCAGATGTTCCCTTTCGGGTGGGTTAGGGGTTTCCCTAAGGCACCAGATGCTCCCTTTCGGGTGGGTTAGGGGTTCCCCTATGAAGGCACCAGATGTTCCCTTTCGTGGTGGGTTAGGGGTTCCCCTACGAAGGCCCCAGATGGTCCCTTTCGGGTGGGTTAGGGGTTCCCCTAAGGCACCAGATGTTCCCTTCCGGGTGGGTTAGGGGTTCCCCTAAGGCACCAGATGGTCCCTTTCGGGTGGGTTAGGGGTTCCCCTAAGGCACCAGATGGTCCCTTTCGGGTGGGTTAGGGGTTCCCCTAAGGCACCAGATGTTCCCTTTCTGGGTGGGTTAGGGGTTCCCCTAAGGCACACCAGATGTTCCCTTCCAGGTGGGTTAGGGGTTCCCCTAAGGCACACCAGATGTTCCCTTTCGGGTGGGTTAGGGGTTTCCCTAAGGCACCAGATGCTCCCTTTCGGGTGGGTTAGGGGTTCCCCTATGAAGGCACCAGATGTTCCCTTTCGTGGAGGGTTAGGGGTTCCCCTACGAAGGCCCCAGATGGTCCCTTTCGGGTGGGTTAGGGGTTCCCCTAAGGCACCAGATGGTCCCTTTCGGGTGGGTTAGGGGTTCCCCTAAGGCACCAGATGGTCCCTTTCGGGTGGGTTAGGGGTTCCCCTAAGGCACCAGATGGTCCCTTTCGGGTGGGTTAGGGGTTCCCCTAAGGCACCAGATGTTCCCTTTCGGGTGGGTTAGGGGTTTCCCTAAGGCACCAGATGTTCCCTTTCTGGGTGGGTTAGGGGTTCCCCTAAGGCACACCAGATGTTCCCTTCCAGGTGGGTTAGGGGTTCCCGTAAGGCACACCAGATGTTCCCTTTCGGGTGGGTTAGGGGTTTCCCTAAGGCACCAGATGCTCCCTTTCGGGTGGGTTAGGGGTTCCCCTATGAAGGCACCAGATGTTCCCTTTCGTGGAGGGTTAGGGGTTCCCCTACGAAGGCCCCAGATGGTCCCTTTCGGGTGGGTTAGGGGTTCCCCTAAGGCACCAGATGGTCCCTTTCGGGTGGGTTAGGGGTTCCCCTAAGGCACCAGATGGTCCCTTTCGGGTGGGTTAGGGGTTCCCCTAAGGCACCAGATGTTCCCTTTCGGTTGGGTTAGGGGTTTCCCTAAGGCACCAGATGTTCCCTTTCTGGGTGGGTTAGGGGTTCCCCTAAGGCACCAGATGTTGCCTTTCGGGTGGGTTAGGGGTTCCCCTGAGGCACCAGATGTTCCCTTCCGGGTGGGTTAGGGGTTCCCCTAAGGCACCAGATGTTCCCTTTCGGGTGGGTTAGGGGTTCCCCTAAGAAGGCACCAGATGTTCCCTTCCGGGTGGGTTAGGGGTTTCCCTAAGGCACCAGATGGTCCCTTTCGGGTGGGTTAGGGGTTCCCCTAAGGCACCAGATGTTCCCTTTCGGGTGGGTTAGGGGTTCCCCTAAGGCATCAGATGTTCCCTTCCGGGTGGGTTAGGGGTTTCCCTAAGGCACCAGATGTTCCCTTTCTGGGTGGGTTAGGGGTTCCCCTAAGGCACCAGATGTTCCCTTTCGGGTGGGTTAGGGGTTCCCCTAAGGCACCAGATGTTCCCTTTCGGGTGGGTTAGGGGTTCCCCTAAGAAGGCACCAGATCGTCCCTTCCGGGTGGGTTAGGGGTTTCCCTAAGGCACCAGATGTTCCCTTCCGGGTGGGTTAGGGGTTTCCCTAAGGCACCAGATGTTCCCTTTCGGGTGGGTTAGGGGTTTCTCTAAGGCACCAGATGTTCCGCAGTGCTTTGAGCCAGGGACGCGGGGGGGGGAGTGCTCAAGAAGGGAGAGGTGGGATCACAGGAGAGGGGAAGGAGCAGTCCTGGGGAGGGGGAAGGGGGGATTCTGAGGGAGGGGTAATCCTGTGGAGGGGCAGTCCTGGAGAACGAGAAGAAACTCCAACTCCTCAGGGTCCTGGGTGGGGGTGGCTGGCTGGCATGCCCTCCTCCAATTGCAGAAGGCTGCTTTCCCCGCCTTCCATGGGGCACAGTGTGCCGCTGCCCCCCCGCCCCCCCAGCACACATGGTGCAATAGGGAGATTTTGGGTGTGTGTGGAACAATCTAGAGAATTGCCAGTGGTTGCCTAGTCTCGCCCCCAACATCGCTTTCCACTGCGGATTGATGGTTAGAAGGAAAAGCCATCCCCCACTTCTCCCCATATCTCTGTTCCCCCCCCCCGTTGGTATTCTTGCTTAGATTGGCACCTGTCTTTCAGACTGGACCTTTCAGAGGCCCTCCCCATCCTTTTTCCCCTCCATCGGAACAGGAAGGAGACCCCAAATGCTTGCAGCCCTAGAATAAGCTTGCAAGAGTGGCAAATATATTAAGAATAATATATATTAAGATTAGATTAAGAACAGAATGAGCCCCTTTCGAAACTAAGCAACTTTCCTGAAATGCAGGAGCTCTCCTGAACAACAACAACAACAACAAACTATTTCAAAGGTAGATTTTTCTCAACCTGGGCAACTTCAAGATGGGTGTACTACAACTCCCAGAATTCCCCAGCCAGCAGAACAGAGCAGAGCTGGCTAAGGAATTCTGGGAGTTGAAGTCCACCTATCTTAACCTTGCCTGCAGGGCATTCAGATGGGCTAAATTGCTACTGCTGAAGATTGGATATGTTGGCTTGATCTTTTTCCCTCTCCTGGAATTTTCCCGTCTTCAGAGAAGATGGCTGAGACTCTGGGGGTGTCTGAGAAGGTCACCCTCTTCCGCCAGGAGGGGGACACCTCTTACCGGATCCCCGCTCTGCTCTACCTATCTTCGGAGTCCGCTTTCCTGGCCTTCGCAGAGGAACGTACCGCGTACCCGGATGTACACGCCAGGTTCCTGGTGATGCGGCGTGGACGAAAAGAGGGTCTGTCTGTCAAGGTAACCCCAGAGTCCAAAAGTAGCCTTTACTTTATCTCTGGTCATTTCACCTTTCAGGTGGAGTCCGAGCACCCCGTAGATTGTCTTTCCACCCCGTGTCACAGTATGGCTGCATTCACATGACCGCTTGAACCAGACAAGTTGTTATTAACCTCAGTTTATTTCATTGTGGCTTAGCAGGTGAGGGATCCCAGCCAACACTGTCAAATCAAAAGTTTGGGAAACAGGCTGAGATAGGTCAAAAAAGTCAAGATGGTGGACATGTGTCGGGCAATTGAATGCCAGTATCTTGAGTTTTGGGGATGCCCTTGTGAGACAGCTTTGAGGCCAGAGAAACCTGAACATTTTATTAGCATCACAGCCCAATTCTACACTTTTCTTATTTGGGTTCTGCAGGGGAGGAAAAACAGGCTTCAAAACAATGGGATTTTTTTTTGCCAATTCTTACCAACAGACAAGAAGTGATGGAGGGGATTGAAGTTGCAGGAACTTTAGGGGTGAGTGACCATGTCATATTAGAATTCAACATAAACTTGGGAAGGATCCAGTAGATCAAAATTTTAAAGGGGAAATAAACTAAAGAAGCTTGGGAAACTCTGAAAAATATGAGTATAAAAGCCCAGTCCAGTTCAATACCACTAAAAAGGAAAAAGAAGAAAACCATGAAAAAACCAGCACCGTTGCAGAAATAACTCTCAGACCAACTGAGAGCAAAAAAGGATAAGTACAAAACATGAAATGAGGGACGCATAACTAAGGCAGTATCATTTTACAAAGCCTTATTAAGATCATACTTGGAATACTGCATCCAGTTCTGTTCACCACAACATAAAAAAGATGTTGAGTCTAGAAATTGTGTAGAGAAGAGCAACAATTCTATGGTTCTATCGTTCTATGTTCAACGTACAGAAACCATGATTGATGGCATGAATTAGAACACTGTGGCTTGTAAACTGTGGTTTTTACTTAGTGTTGTGCATAAATTAAAGCAAATGATTTATACCTAGTGTTGTGGATGAAAGAACACTGTGGCTTGTATACAAAGCAATTTATAGCTCAGTAGGGTGCACAAATTAGATTAGAACAATGGCTTGCTACAAAACTGGCTTAAAACAAAACATGAATTAGTGCAAAATAGGCAATACAATAGCTGAAATAAGTCCCAAGCTTTTTCTGGGTTTTTCCCCAAAGAAAGCCGACATGATTTGCCACGATCTGATGGACTATTTCATATCTGACCATTTCATATCTTCTCTCTAGTGGGGTCCCCTGCAAACTCTGGAAACCGCTTTTTTATCCAAATATCGCACCATGAATCCGTGTCCAGTGTACGACGCAAAGGAAGGCACAATTTTCTTGTTCTTCATCTGTGTGAAAGCCGATGTGTCGGAACAGTATCAGATCAAGACAGGGAAAAACGCAGCCAGGCTGGCCTACATCTTCAGCAAAGATGGCGGACGCACCTGGAGCCCAATGACGGATGTGACCAAACAGGTGATCGGAGAGGATGTGAGCAACTGGGCCACGTTTGCTGTAGGACCGGGCCATGGGGTGCAGCTGAGCTCCGGGCGGCTGGTCGTCCCGGCTTACGCTTACTACATCCACACACGTTGGTTTGGACACCCGCTGTACTGTGGCACCAAACCGCACCCCTTCGCCTTCTACAGCAACGACGGTGGGAGGACGTGGCTGAAGGGCCAGCTTCTCCAAAAACCGCTGCCGGCCTTGGAGTGCCAAATGGCGGAGCTGGTGGACCAGAACAACAGCCCGGTGTTATACTGTAACGCCCGTGGCCGTGACGGATACCGAGTGGAGACCTTCAGCAGAGACGGTGGAATCCGCTTTGAAGCCCCCTTCCAATCTCAGAAGCTGGAGGAACCTCCTAATGGATGCCAAGGCAGCGTGGTGAGCTTTCGTTCACCACAACTGGGTTCTCCCTTGGCCTCCTCTAAGACCCCTGAATCATGGTTGATCTTCTCCCATCCCACCAACCGAAAGAAGCGTGTGGATCTGGGCGTCTACTTGAACCCCTGTCCGTTGGAGGAGAATTCCTGGAAGACGCCATGGATCTTGAACACAGGACCCATTGGCTACTCAGACTTGGATGTTTGCACTGTGGAAAATCGCCTCTTCTTTGGCTGTTTGTTCGAATGTGGAAAGTCAACGTCCTACGAAGAGATCGCCTTCCGATTGTTCAGTGGCGCAAAACTCTTGAAAACTCAGGACGCAAGCTGTGAGGAAAAGAATTAACTCCCTATACAAGCCAGGCCCACATTTCTGGAGCCCATCAGCACCAGAGGAGGATTAAATCATAGACTTTTTATACATAATTTTTTATTGAATTTTTTTTAACAGAGTTAAAAAAAACATAATAGGAGCTAACCAGAATGGAAACTAAAGACAATAAAGAAAAATAGTAAATTGTGAAAAAAAAACATGGAAAACAATTATATAAAAGCAGCTTCTGATCTTCTTGATGCATGTACATTTTTCATCAGGGAATTGTGCAGCCAGTGTCCAAATGAAGTCACAGACGCTAACACAAAGTTGTAGTTTTATAGAAATAAATATATTTTATAACTATTTATACAACAAACTAGATAAGTCGGCAAACAGGAACATCATGAGGTAAATCTAGACAGCCAAACGTCATGAGGTAAAGCAAGACAGCAGGAGCATCATGAGGTGAATCAACACATCAGGAACATCATGAGGTAAAATAACAGAGCACATAGAAGAAAAAGGCAAGAAAAAGGGAACCTCCCCCTCCAGACCCAAAGCAACCAATCACAGCGCAGATTGCATCATACAGGAGCCAGTCCTCCAACTAATCAACCACAACTGTGTATTCTGGCTCATTGTACAGTTTACTATTCCAGCTATTACATTTAAATATCTTAACTTTTTCCCATCTCTCTCGAAAGTTACATCATCATTTTTTTTCTGATCTTCAAAAACATTTAAGCATAAGATCTTTTCTATTTTTAGCAAAAAGTCTCTAAGAGTTTTGCAGCCACTGATAAATGATTATGATAATCACCTGTTGCTTGTATGCACACTGAGAGCTTATCAACCAGAGACAAATTCTACAATTGGCCAATAAAGAATTCTATTTATTTTTATTCTATTCTATTTAAACTTAGTCGTTGATCTTTCTATTCTATTTAAACATAGTAGTTGATTTTTGCTATCTCTGCTAGTTCTGTCATCTTCACCACCCGTTCCACCATTCTGGAAATTTCAGAATCTTTCTATATTTGCATATATTAACAGTCTCAGAACAATAACCATATTAAAATAATCTTCTTTGACTCTTTTTTAATTGGCTCTCCATTACTCTCAGCAGGATAATAATCTGATTTCAATTGAATGTTGATCTTTAAAACTCTATGTATAAAAGATAAAAATTAATAAATGAATGAATATGAAATTTCTGGCTTTTTTTTTTACAAATTCACCAGTCATAGTAAAATGACTCTTAATATTGCCCTTATTTCAAATGTAAACTTGAAGTATCTTTATACATTCTATACAATTTTTTTCTGGAGTCACAAACCGACGGCATACCGTTTTTTGAAAATTACCCTGTTAGGGTGTAACAGCCTGTAAATTGGGAATTGATTTTGAAATCCGGATAAAATAAATTTCTGTTCCCAGGAGCAGGAACTGAACCCCAATATTAAGGCTATATAATGGGAGGCCATGAGTTCAAATCTTTCCTTAGCCATGAAAGCCAGCTGGGTGACTTTGGGCCAGTCCTTCTCTCTCAGCCCAGCCCACCTCACACAGTTGTTGCTGTGGGGAAAATAGGAGGAGGGGCTGTTAGCCCTGAAAGGAGGCGGGTAGTGTGTGGATGAGGGGGGCATTTTCAAATCCTGGGGGTGATTTCATCTTGTCCTGTTCGGATGCTCTCCGTTGTCCTGTTACCAGCTTGCTAGATTTATCCCCAACGTTGCACTTGGCCATGGGGTGCAGGAGCGATCCTCCTAGATCAAAACTCAGGCAGAAACACACACCCCCTGCATATTTTTCATGAACCTGAACTTGTGGGATGGTCTCAGGGAAATAAATATATTTTATAACTATATGTACAGCAAACTAGATAAGTTGGCACAGGAGCGTCATGAAGTAAATCTAGGTACCTCATCATGATTTACCTCATCATGAGGTAAATCAAGACAGCAGGAGCATCATGAGGTGAATCAACACATCAGGAACATCATGAGGTAAATCACAGAGCACATAGAAGAAAAAGGCAGGAAAAAGGGAACCTCCCCCTCCAGACCCAAAGCAAATATTTAAATATCTTAACATTTTCCCCTCTCTCTGGAAAGTTACATCATCATTTCTTTCTCTGATCTTCAAAAACATTGAAGCATAAGTTCTTTTCTTTTTTTAGCAAAAAAAAGTCTCTAAGGAGTTTGCAGCCACTGATAAATGATTATGATTATGGTAATCACCTGTTGCTTGTATGCACACTGAGAGCTTATGAACCGGAGACAAATTCCACAATTGGTCAATAAAGAATTCTATTTTTTTTATTCAAACGTAGTTGTTGATCTTTCTCTGTCATTTTTTTTCCATCTCTGCTAGTTGTGTCATCTTCATCACCCGTGCCACCATTCTGGAAATTTCAGAATCTTTCTATTTTTGCACATATTAATAGTCTCAGAACAATAACCATATTAAAATAATCTTCCTTGACTCTTTTTTAATTGGCTCTCCATTACTCTCAGGAGGATAATAATCGGATTTCAATTGAATGTTGATCTTTAAAACTCTTTGTATGTATAAAAGATAAAAATCTAATAAATGAATGAATTTGAAATTTCTGGCTTTTTTTTTACAAATTCAGCAGGCATTGTGCTGCCACCATGTGGTTGTTTGGGGAAATTATAATATGCTAACTTGACTTGGTCAGCCAACCCCTCCTACTCTGTGACGTGCTTCCTCCTTCTCCTGACTCTGTGCCTTCACCCCTCCCCTTCCTGAGACGGACTTCCTCCTTCTTCTCCCTGGGTGATTCTCCTCCTCTGTAACTGGCAGATACACGTGCAGACACTGTGGGTCATTACTGTCTTTTGACCTTGGAAATACCGTGCATGTATCATCTACCACATCTTGTTTTGCTGTAATCTTCTCTGCATGCAAATAAAGGTACTTCTGGATGATAAAAGGTACTTTCATGAGTTCTGCTATCTGACAAGGGCTGTTAACGGTGATAATATCCGCCTATACAGGCCAAGCACGGGGGTCTTAGTAAGGAGATAAATCATTAAATGACAGTCTGATCCAGAATAATAGTGACTCTTAATATTGCCCTTATTTCAAATGTAAACTTGAAGTATCTTTATACATTCTAGGCAATTTTTTTTCTGGAGTCACAAACCGACGGCATATTGTTTTCTGAAAAATCCCCTTTTAGGTTGTAACATCATGGGAATTGATTTTTAAATCCAGGTAATCTAAATCGCTTTCTGTTCCCAGGAAGGCTAGAACGTGGGAGACCATGAGTTCAAGTCCTTCCTTAGCCATGAAAGCCAGCTAGGTGATTTTGGGCCAATCCTTCTCCCCTCAGCCCAGCCCACCTCACAGGATTGTTGTGTGGGGCAAAGGCGGAAGGTGTGTTGGATATGCAATGGCAAGGGATTGAGAAATGGGCTAAAGGCAGACTTAGTAGGACAGAAGAATCTTTTACAAGCATAAAAATGCTAATTTCCTTGTTTACCGAAAGAAAGAGAGGTTTACAAAAAGTAAAAAAAATTAAAAAAGTAAAAAAATCTTTTCATTTGTGCATGACAATACCCCACACCCCTCTAGAACGCTTCTGATATATTCTCGCACCCCTTGCAAAAGTTCAAGATAACGGCAACCAATTATGCATAGACACTATACTAATTGTGAAAACTCTATATGAAGCTGACATTGTCAATTTATAGTTTCTTTCCCACAAACTTTATATCCAAAATTCTTTGCCCACACTATCATTGTCTCTTTTACCTGTTCATCTTCCATTTTCAGATTTAATAAGAAATGTTCTGTAGATAGCACTTGTCACCAACTAGATGAGCAAAAATGTTTAAAAATATGTCAGCGAAATGTTGGAAATGTAAGCTTAAACCAGGTACTTATTATCATATGTGGTGGACATGTGGTAAAGCACAGAGATATTGGACAAAAATTGACAATTGGTTAGAAAAAAATGTTAAGAGAAACACATAAGACTATAAACCTGTTTTTGTGTGTTTTTTTACTAGGTATAATGACAGAAAAACTTGATAAGCAAAGTACATACTTGATTTTACATGTGATAACAGCGGCAAGAATTATATTTGCACAATACTGGAAGAACGAAGAAACAACCACCGGAAGAAAAAATAATTACAAAAAATACTAGGCTGTGTGGAAATGGACAGACTTACTTTACGGTTGAAAGGAAGAAGAAAAAACAGAATATTTTCAAACTTGGGACCTATTTTATCAATGGTTAGAGCAGGGGTCTTCAAACCTGGCCCTTTTATGACTCGTGGACTTCAACACCCAGAATTCGTGTCTGGCTGAGGAATTCTGGGAGTTGAAGTCCACGAGTCACAAAAGGGCCAAGTTTGAAGACTGCCGCCCCCCCCCCCTTCCCGGCTTAGAGTGCTAGGCAGTCTATGCCTAGCACTCTATGCAGTGCTAGGCTGCATTAACAGAGGGATAGAATCAAGATCACGTGAAGTACTAATACCACTTTACAACGCCTTGGTAAGGCCACACCTGGAATACTGCATCCAGTTTTGGTCACCACAATGCAAAACAGATGTTGAGACTCTAGAAAGGGTACAGAGAAGAGCAACAGAGATGATCGGGGGACTGGAGGCTAAAACATACAAGGAACAGTTGCTGGAATTGGGTATGTGTAGTTTAATGAAGAGAAGGGTGAGGGGTGAAAGGAGAGCAGTCTTCCAGTATCTGAGGGGCTGCCCCAAAGAAGAGGGAGTCAAGCTATTCTCCAAAGCACCTGAAAGCAGGACAAGAAGCCACGGATGGAAACTTGTCAAGGAGAGAAGCAACCTGGAACTAAGGAGAAACTTCCTGACTGTTAGAACAATTAACCAGTGGAACCACCTGCCTCCAGAAGTGGTGAATGCTCCAACACTGGAAGTTTTTAAGAAGAGACTGGACAGCCATTTTTCTGAAATGGTATAGGGTTTCCTGCCTTAGCAGGGGGTTGGACTAGATGACCTCCAAGGTCCCTTCCAACTTATTATTATTATTATTATTATTATTATTATTATTATTATTATTATTATTATTATTATTATTTAGGGATGAGGAATTCAATTTGTATTAGTGGATAAGATACTCAGACAATATGTTCTTGTTGAATGATTACTATTGAATTCTATTTTTTTAAAAAAATAATAATAATAAAACATTATATAATTTTGAAAACTCAAGTTTTTGCACCCCCTGGAATATCGTCTTCCACCCCTAGCGGGGAACCCCTGAACTAGGACAACCATCCGCAAAACTGTGAATTTTGTGAACCCTAATCCTAGCCAACAACATGAAATTTAATGTGGGGGAAAAGCTAGGTTTTACACCTGGGCAGGAAAAACCAAGGTAGAAGAACCAAACACAGCACCTCAGAGAGAGAGCTTGGAGCCCTAGTGGACGATCACTTAAGCATGAGCCAGCCATGTGCAGCCACCGCCAAAAAAGCTAATACAATCTATGGTCCCTTCCAGCTGTATTCTGATTTAATACAGAGTATTCTACAGGTCATGCCCAAACTCTCCACTAGGTGGCAGAATAGGCACTCGTCTTAAAAGATTAGGGTAGCCATGTGCAAAATTGTGGAAGCAATTTAGGGAAGCAGGAAAGTTCTTGTGGGGTGCGAAGGGTTCTAAATCAACAAAAGAGATGGGTCCAAAATCTCAGCGTTGCACCAGAACATTTGCTGGTATTGATTCGCCCTTCCAGAGCGCACCAGGTTGTAGGAAAGATTCTTCGCAAGCAAAGAGGACGGACAGCTGCTCTGCGCACTCAGGAAAAATGAAAACAATGCACAAGTAGCCGGTTTGATGCATAGTAGTAGTGAAGGTGCTGGCAAAGAAACAGGGAGATGGTGAGTTCTAGTCCTGCCTAAGGCACAAAAGCCAGCTGGGTCATCGAATCACCAGGAGACGGTGAGTTCTAGTCCTGCCTTTGGCATGAAAGCCGGCTGGGTGACTTTGGGCCAATCACCAGGAGATGGTGAGTTCTAGTCCCGCCTTAGGAACAAAAGCCAGCTGGGTCATCGAATCACCAGGAGATGGTGAGTTCTAGTCCCGCCTTTGGCATGAAAGCCAGCTGGGTGACTTTGGGCCAATCACCAGGAGACGGTGAGTTCTAGTCCCGCCTTAGGAACAAAAGCCAGCTGGGTCATCGAATCACCAAGAGATGGTGAGTTCTAGTCCCGCCTTTGGCATGAAAGCCAGCTGGGTGACTTTGGGCCAATCGCCAGGAGACGGTGAGTTCTAGTCCCACTTTAGGCATGAAAACCAGCTGGGTGACTCTGGGCCAATCGCCAGGAGATGGTGAGTTCTAGTCCCACCTTAGGAACAAAAGCCAAATGCGTGACTCTGGGCCAATCACCAGGAGATGGTGAATTCTAGTCCTGCCTTAGGCACAAAAGCCAGCTGGGTCATCCAATCATGAGGAGATGGTGAGTTCTAGTCCTGCCTTAGCCATGAAAGCCAGCTGGGTGATTCTGGGCCATTCACCAGGAGACGGTGAGTTCTAGTCCTGCCTTAGGCACAAAAGCCAAACGGGTGACTTTGGGCCAACCACCAGGAGAGCATCCCATTGTAGCCATGAAAGCTAATTCTCTCTCGGCCCAACCCACCTCGAAGGGTTGCTGTTGTGGGGAAAATAGGAAGAGGGACTTCTAGCCCTGAAAGGAAGCGTGAGCGGACGGGTGTGTGTGTGTGTGTGTGTGTGTGTGTCTCACATTTTCAAATCCTGGGGTTGTGATTTCATGCTGCAGCGTTTGGATGCTCTCCGTTTGTCCTGTCCACAGCTTGGTGGATTTACCCGCAACGTTGCAACGTGGCGCTCGGCCATGGGGTGCAGGAGCCACCCTCCCAGACACAAAGTCACGCAGACCCCCCCACACCCCCACCCCCACCGCCCCGCACATTTTGCATGAGCTTGGACCTGCAGGGCTCACAGACCCCCCCCCTCGCCCCCCATAGATTGCTATCGGTCACTCCTCTGCCAAAATGCCGCAGCTCCCCAGCGACCCCCCTCCCACGGCCTTCCCCCCTCCCACTTGACCCCCACTTCCCTCCGGGGCTGCTTTCCCCCCCCCATCGCCCTCCCCGCCCGGCTTCCCCGTCTGCTTCCCATCCGCCTCCCCCTGCTCCTGCCCCTCCTCAGAAGGCGCGATGGTGCTGCCGGCGGCGCTGGTGCTGGTGCTGCCGGCGCTGGTGGGGCTGAGCGCGGCGCCGGGCGAGACCTTCAGCTCCATGCTCAGCATCCGCCGGGCGCTGGGCACCGAAGGGGCGCTGCTCCGCCACCTGCGCAACTACCTGGAGGAGGAGGCCGGCCGGCTGCGGGACCTCGACAGGTGAGGCGGGAGGAGAGACCCCCCCCTGCTCCCCTTCCTCTTCTTTCTTTCTTTCTTTCTTTCTTTCTTTCTTTCTTTCTTTCTTTCTTTCTTTCTTTCTTTCTTTCTTTCTTTCTTTCTTTCTTTCTCATTCCAGTGATGACTTTCTAACCTCTTCCTCTCTCTTTTCCTTCCTTCCTTCCTTCCGTTCCAGTGATGAGTTACTAACTTCTTTCTTTCTTTCTTTCTTTCTTTCTTTCTTTCTTTCTTTCTTTCTTTCTTTCTTTCTTTCTTTCTTTCTTTCTTTCTCTCTTTCTTTCTTTCTTTCTTTCTTTTTCTCATTCCAGTGATGACTTTCTAACCTCTTCCTCTCTCTTTTCCTTCCTTCCTTCCTTCCTTCCTTCCTTCCTTCCTTCCTTCCTTCCTTCCTTCCTTCCTTCCTTCCTTCCTTCCTTCCTTTCCAGTGATGTTACTAACTTCTTTTTCTTTCTTTCTTTCTTTCTTTCTTTCTTTCTTTCTTTCTTTCTTTCTTTCTTTCTTTCTTTCTTTCTTTCTTTCTTTTATCTCCCTCCCTCCCTCCCTCCCTTCCTTCGGCCACAACTATCCCCAAAGTGCACAAACTTTACTGTGTCTAGAGTTAAAAATGAAGACTCTCCAGATCCAGGATGCCTCAGATCCAAAGTCTTTCTTTCTTTCTTTCTTTCTTTCTTTCTTTCTTTCTTTCTTTCTTTCTTTCTTTCTTTCTTTCTTTCTTTCCTTCCTTCTTTCTTTCTTTCTTTCTTTCTTTCCTTCTTTCTTTCTTTCTTTCTTTCTTTCTTTCTTTCCTTCCTTCCTTCCTCTTTCTTTCTTTCTTACTTTCTCTCTCTTTCTTTCTTTCTCTTTCTTTCTTTCTTTCTTTCTTTCTTTCTTTCTTTTTCTTTCTTTCTTTTTCTTTTTCTTTCTTTCTCCATTCCCCTTCCACCCACTGTCCCTCCCTTCCATATATCTTCCCCCCAGCTCTTCCTCTTATTTCCCCCCCTTCCTTGCTTCCCCTTTCCTTCCATTTCTTTTCTTCCCTTCCTTCTTTCTCTCTTCTTCCATTTTATTCCCCCTTCCCTTCCTTTTTTCTTTCGTCCTTCTTTCCTTCCTTCTTTCAACCCTGGCAAGTGGATTGCACACCAACTGCAGAGGAAAAATTGCAGCTCAAGGGGTTGGAGTGGGGGGGCGGGGGGGTCTCTCACCCAAAAATTAACTAGTTCGGCCCCCCATTACTCTCAAATCCAGTAAGATAGACGAAGCCCCCGTTTTTCCTACTTTGCACTGTCTGTTAGATTTCAGTTGGGTTAAGTGGCCTGCTACAGCAAAGCTGAACTGATTTTATTTTGCATTTTATTTCCTCCACCGTCTCCTCTTCTGCAGACCAAATTCCCCAAGTCTAAGTGGTTAAAAAAAAAAAACCAGCCATTTTATCCTACCTTAATTTTCAGGGAAGGGAGAAGGAGGCGCTTCCAGACCCCATTTCAGTCTGGAAAAATTTAAAAAATTGAGCAAGCTGAAATAATAATTAAAAAAATGCTTCTGTGTTTTACCGTTTTTGGAAACCCAAATCCAGTTGTTATTATTATTAAAGAAACACAGCAGGATGGACTAGTGACTCTCCCGTCGTGTTTAACTTCTTCCTAACCAGAAGAGACACACAGGCAGTAAAAGTTTATTTTAATTATTTATTAAATTGATAGGCAGCCCATCTTGCTGTTTGGGGCAGCTTACAATATGAACCCAAACCAGGAACTGTGCAGAGGGGAAACGACCCTTTCTTTATTCCCCGAATTATTAAATCAATATTATTTAATATTTAATATTAACAATTCATATTTAGGGACTGCCACAAAGAAGAGGGGGGAAGTCAAGCTAGTTTCCAAAGCACCTGAAGGTGTTGAGATTCCTCACCAGCCCATGGATCCGGCAGCTGAGTCTGAGGACTCAGAGGAGGAGGAGGAGGGTCCTGGAATGACATTAGAGTCAGAGGAAGGCTCTGAGGAGCTCCAAGACTTATAGTCGGACGAGGAGCCCGGCCCCTCTACTCGCCCTCAGGCTGAGACACAGCTGTGCTGGGAGTCTGAGTTGGACAGTGATGAAGCACATCTGGGACAAATCCAGGATGCGCGAAAGCGCCGGCAAGAGAAGCGAGTAGGACAGAGGGATGCAATGGGGTGGCTCCAAAGGCAAAGGAGAAGGCTTTAGGAAGCCACGCCTGGGCTGAATTATAAAAGGGAAGGTGTGGGAAATGTTGGTTGCCGAAGGCCGCTGTGCATGTTGAGGATGGAGTTTCTCTGGACTGTGTTTGTTTGCCTTGGACATTGACTCAGCTCTGTGAATAACAAAAGGGGTTTTGGTTTTTTCTTGTGGTTCCTGCCTGCTTGATTGGAAGAGGGGTTTCCAGGACTCACCTAGGCTGGGACAGAACAGAAGGCAGGGCAAAAAAGCAACGGAATTCTTTATTCTTTACAGAACAGAATTCTTATTGGCCAAGGGTGGTTGGACACACAAGAAATTTGTTTCCGGTGCTGAAGCTATCCGTGTCCCTACAAGTAATATTGATAATCACGATCGTGTACAACGCGAAAATACATTCATCACAAATCGTGAAACACAACAACTTCATCATCAGCCATAAGATGCAACACTTAGTGATAGTCACAGAGTACTAGCTAAGCAAACAGCATAAATCATACTAGGGTACAAAAAAAAAACCCCAAACAATACAAATTGTAAGATACAAGCAGCAAAGTTATAGTCATGAGAAGATAAGGATAGGTGATAGGAAAGATGAGGAGTATAATAGTAATACAGCTTTGCTAGTATTTTGAGTGTTGTAGGAATTAGTTGTTAAGCAGAGTGATGGCATGGGGGGGGAACTGTCCTTATGTCTAGTCGTACTGGTTTGCAATTCCCTATAGCAGGGGTCTTCAAATATTGGCCACTTCATGACTTGTGGACTTCAACTCCCAGAATTCCTCAGCCAGCATGGGGAAACTATGGCCCCCTTCATGACTTGTGGACTTCAACTCCCAGAATTCCTCAGCCAGCATGGGGGAACTATGGCCCCTTTCATGACTGGCGGACTTCAACTCCCAGAATTCCTCAGCCAGCATGGGGGAACTATGGCCCCCTCATGACTTGCGGACTTCAACTCCCAGAATTCCTCAGTCAGCATGAGAGAACTATGGCCCCTTCATGACTTGCAGACTTCAATTCCCAGAATTCCTCAGTCAGCATGGGGGAACTATGGCCCCCTCATGACTTGCGGACTTCAACTCCCAGAATTCCTCAGCCAGCATGAAAGAGCTATGGCCCCCTCATGACTTGCGGACTTCAACTCCCAGAATACCTCAGCCAGCATGGGGGAACTATGGCCCCCTCATGACTTGCGGACTTCAACTCCCAGAATTCCTCAGCCAGCATGGGGGAACTAGGGCCCCTTCATGACTTGCGGACTTCAACTCCCAGAATTCCTCAGCCAGCATGGGGGAACTATGGCCCCTTCGTGACTCGTGGACTTCAACTCCCAGAATTCCTCAGTCAGCATGAAGGGGCCAGGTTTGACACGCCTCAAGCCCGCCCATCTTAAACGGCTCCAAGTTGAGGAGGGCAGGAGCGGGAAAAAACCCCTGCTCTATCACACTGGCTGAGGAATTTTGGGAGTTGAAGTCCACAAGTCATCAAAGGGTCATAGTTCCCTCACGCTGGCTCAGGAATTCTGGGAGTTGAAGTCCACGAGCCATAAAAGGGCCAAGTTTGAAGACCCCTGCCCTATAGCGTCATCTGGAGGGAAGAAGTTGAAATAGTTTACGTCCAGGATCTGAGGGGTCTGTAGATATTTTCACAGCCCTCTTTCTGGCTCGTGCAATATACAACTCCTCAATGGAAGGCAGGCTGGTTGCAATAGTTGTTTGTTTGTTTTTCCTGCAGTCCTCACTATCCGTTGAAGTCTGCGTCTGTCTTGTTCGGTTGCTGTGCCAAATCAGACAGTGACTGAGGTGCAAACGAGAGACTCCGTACTTCCTCTGTAGAACCGTCTCAGCAGCTCCTTGGGCAGTCTGAGCTTCCTGAGTTGGCACAGGAAAAACATTCTTTGTTGTGTTTTTTCGGTGACATTTTTGATGTTAGGGGTCCATTTTAAGTCTATGGGACATTAGAGAACCCAGAAACGTGAAGGTCTCTACCGTTGATACTGTGTTGTCTAGAATTATAAGAGGTTGGAAACTAATCAAGGAGAGAAGCAACCTAGAACTAAGGAGAAACGTCCTGACAGAGAGAACAATTCACCAGTGGAACAACTTGCCACCAGAAGTTGTGGGTGCTCCATCACTGGAGGTTTTTAAGAGGAGATTGGACAATCATTTGTCGAAAATGGACTAGGGTCTAGCAGGGGGCTGGAGTAGAAGACCTCCAAGGTCCCTTTCAGCTCTATCCCGACTGATGGATTAATAGATGATAACATTTCTGTCTTCCAGATTCTACCAGAAGATCCAGGATTTGCATCAGGGATCGGGCGGATCCCTGGAGAACCCCTTGGTGGCGTTTGCCCTGATCAAGAGATTGCAGTCAGACTGGAGAAATGTCGTTTATAGCATGGAAGGAAGCGAGAATACCCAAGGTGTCCTTTGCTTACCACTCTTTAATTGCCGGGGAGAGAAAGTTCGTTTAAATAGAGGGGTGGTCTCCAGGAGTAGGACCAAATAAAAGCAGTCCTCGATTTACAAAAGCTCATTTAGCGACCGTTTGTAAACAGAAGACTACTTTTATTTGGCCATAATTCTGTAGACCTCCCCCATTGTGAGCAGTGTGATGGCCTAGGCCAGGGGTAGGCAACCTTGGCTCTTTTATGACTTGTGGACTTCAACTCCCAGAATTCCTGAGCCTGCTATGCTGAGGGGAATTCTGGGAGTTGAAGTCCACGAGTCACAAAAGAGCCAAGGTTGCCTACCCCTGGCCTAGGGGCAAAGTTGCCGGCCTCCAATGCGGAAGGTGGAGAAACGCGGCTGTACAGACTTCAGCTCCCAGAATGCTCAGCAGTCATCTTGAGCGGTTAAGGAATTCTGGGAGTTGAAGTCCGCACCTCTTTTAAGTTGCTGAGGTGGAGAAACGCAGCTGAATATCTTCACAATTGCCACAACATGGGAAAAACTGGCTTGTTTCTGACCAGCTCTGACCAGCATATCACTGATACGTTGTCCAACCCAACTGGGTTTTCCAGTCCTGAAGATGAGCTATCATCGATTAGAGGACCATCTACCTCTCTTTGAGGACCTCCAAGGAGCAGCCCAGGCCCTCCTGCGGCTTCAAGATGTCTACGCTCTGAGTGTCCGAGACTTGGCCCGAGGCCGATTTCGGACGGCAAGCGAGGCCCACCCTGAGGTCTACCATCCCAGCCTGGACTTTGCCTTGTCCGCTGATGACTGTTTCCACATCGGGAAGGTGAGGCGCTGAAGTCAAGATGGCCCACTCACAAGTCCTCAAAGAAGGACCGGAGTGGGTTCCCCCTCATGAAAACGGGGCAGTCCAGTGGTGGGTGGGCTTGCTAGAGGGTCTTCTTTGGGCTAAGGGGCCTGCGGATGGTGGGGTCCGGGAGGTGAGGTCAAAAAAGGCGAGATGACAAGATAACGTGATAAACAGGGTCTTGCAAACTCTGCTAGAAGCTGGGAGACGGTGAGTTCTAGTCCTGCCTTGGGCACGACAGCCCGCCGAGTGACTTTGGGACGATTACCAGGAGACGGTGAGTTCTAGTCCTGCCTTAGGCGTGAAAGCTGGCTGGGTGACTTTGGAGCTATCACTAGGAAATGGGGAGTTCCAGTT
>NC_139514.1:2291640-2376770 GCF_947247035.1 Vipera ursinii
CGAGTTAGATTTACGTGTCATTAATACACTAGCTGGGAAAAGGTGTGTTCGTTAAATCCAAATGTCCATTAAATCCGAATTTGCAGTTGTACTCATCTATATCTACGTAAGTAGATCGATCATCTCCGAATAAAATTGGATTTGGCGCCTTTTAAGGGGTGTTAGTCCACTAAAGTGCAATTAATGCAAACTTTTTTTTTTGCTTTCTTCCCAAATCTATCACCTCAAGGATTTACTCTAATTTTTCAAGAAATACAGGTGGAGCAAATCCCGAAACAGCCAGTGTTAACATTTTTATAAAATATGTCCAATCTTGAGTTTGGGGCTGCTACAATGCTGTGTTTCATACGCCGGGTGAAACTGCCGGTGGATGTTGGGGCCAAGTTTTTAAACTGGGCTTAGGGAAGGGCTGTTTGGAAATTTAACCTCTTTATTCCTATAAAGTGTTAACGATCCCCTTCTTTTTTCTCTCTCTCTCTCCTCCCTTCCCCTTTGAAATCTTATTTTTGCAAGGCAGGAAACATTTCTCACGCCTTAAGGCTGTCCCGGGAATTCCTTCACTACGGTATGTGCCTCTGAGAAAGAAATATCCAGATTTATTTGGCCTGTCAGTCTAACACCACCACTTGCAAAGATTGTGTTCTTTAATAAATTCCACCGCATCTTCACTGCCAAAAAAACCACTGTATTTACCCGAAAAGGAGACGACTCTGAATTTAGCTCCCAAAATACCAAAATACCACTTAGACAAGAGACAAGAAATTACACCCCTTTTGTTTCCTACATTCTCAGCCAAACAGGAGAGGCCTCCCATTGAAAAAAGCGAATTGTTTAAGGGAAAAAGTACATGTTTAATGACCGTTTGAAATTACAACTGACCTCCCCAGAATTATTACTGCATGTAGTCCTCGGCTAACCCTATGACCACAACTCAGCCCACAATTTCTGTCGCTAAGTGAGATAGCTGTTCAGTGAGTTTTGCCTCGTTTTAAGACCTGTCCTGCCACAGTTGTTTAAGTGAATCGCCGCGGTTGTTAAGTGAGTAACACGGTTGTTAAGTGAATTCGGCTTCCCCCTTGACTTTGCTTGCCAGGAAGTCCGAAAAGGGGATTGTGTGGACATGTCGACTGTCGTAAATATGAGTTTTACAAAAAAAGATTTTACAATACATATCCCCAAAAACCCCCCACCCCAAACCACCCCCCCTTCCCCCCCACTTCCCAGAGCTAAATACAGGGTTATAGTTAGAATAATCATATTCTAACTAAAAATTATCCATAATATAAAATTAACCAAATTCATAATGTGCTTTAACTCCCCTTTAGCATAGATACATACTAAGTACTAACACTAAAATTAATAACAATATCCCTCTAAAATCTACTCATAAGCTAAATGGAACTTTTTAGTCCCATATTTATTCTGAATATAATCTATCCATCTCCTCCAAACTGAAATATATCTTTCCTGTGAATGATCTTTCAAGCAAGCAGAAATCTTAGGCATTTCTGCAAGATTCGAAACTTTAAACACCCATTCTTCTACAGTGGGCAAACTATCCTTCTTCCAATATTGTCCCACCAGTAACCGTGCTGCTGTTATCATATTCAACATCAAATTGGTTTCTTTAACATCACAATCTACAACAATGCCCAATAAAAACAATTGCGGAGAGAACTTAATCTTTCTCTTAAAAATCTTTTGAATGTTCCACCAAAGTTTAACCCAAAAAGCTTTTATATTTCTGCAAGTCCACCACATATGAAAATAGGTGGCTTCTACACTACCACATCTCCAGCATTTAGACTGTAAGTTAGGATACATGTTAGACAACTTTTTGGGATCCAAATGCCATCTATAAAACATTTTATAAAAATTTTCTCTTAAATTTTGAGCCTGAGTAAATTTAACATTTCTAACCCAAATTACCTCCCAAGTATCCAGCAGAATTGGTTCCTGAATATTTTGTGCCCACTTTATCATACAATCTTTAACTAGTTCCATTTCCGAGTCCAATTCAATTAAAACATTATATATCCTCTTTATATGTGCACAATTTAAATCTCTAATTTGTTTTACTAAATTTTCATCTGTAATTGTGATGCCAACCTTCTGATCCAACTTCCACCTAGCTTTCAATTGGGTATATTGAAACCAAGAGTAACTTATGTTTTCTTGTCTTAACTCATCTAATAATTTAAGCTGCCAATCATTCCCTTCCAATCTAAGTAATTCCTTATAGGAAAACATATCCAAACTCACTCCCATAGATACACCTTCTATCGCGTGTCCAGGAATTCCCCAAATCGGTATTTTATAATTTAACTTATAATAATACTTTTTCCAGACACGCAACAAGGCACTTCCAAGAATATGAGATTTGAAAGCCCTATCCACCTTTTTATCATAAAGCAAATATGCATGCCATCCATATACCAAATCCCAACCTTCAAGGTGAAGTATTCTCTTATTAGTTAAATTAAGCCAATCACTAACCCATGTCAAGACCACCGCATCATAATACAGTTTCAAATTTGGCGAATCTTGACAGCCGAATTTGAGACTGTCGTAGATATGAGTCAGCTGCAAAAACGTCTGAATTTTGATCATGGGACTGCGGAGAGGCTGCAACGGTCGCAAGTGTGAAAAACGGTCGTAAGTCACTTTTTTCAGCGCTATTGTAACTTTGGACGGTCACCAAAGGAATGGCTATAAGTCCTCGACTTACGACGGATTGCTTTATGAGCGTTTGAAATTACAACGGACCTCGCCGTAGCTACTTTAGCACCTGTTTTCATAGTTAAGAGGGTCACACAAAATTAGAATTGCATTTTGTGCGTTTGGCAACCAGCTCATCTTTACAATCCTTTGCAGTGTCCCGTGGTCACGTGACCGTGATTTGCGGGGTGTGGAGGTGTGGTGTGTTTGCTGGTTTCCTGTGTTCATTTCTGGTTTCCAGTAAAAAATATCCATTGGGGAAATTAGATTCACTAAAAAATGGTCATCACATTGAATTCTGTCATGCGATGCCTCGACTTAACGGCCGTGACTTAAAATCTTAATTTTGTGCTCTGTTCTAGTTACAAGACAAGGTCCAGCCCTCCTCCTGGGTAAAATATGACATTGTTCTTGTTGTTAGCTGCGAAGTCGTGTCCGACCCCTCGCGACCCCATGGACAATGTTCCTCCAGGCCTTCCTGTCCTCTACCATCTTCTGGAGTCCATTTAAGCTCACGCCTACTGCTTCAGTGACTCCATCCAGCCACCTCATTCTCTGTCGTCCCCTTCTTCTCTTGCCCTCAACCTTTCCCAGCATTAGGCTCTTCTCCAGTGAGTCCTTCCTTCTCATTAGGTGGCCAAAGGATTTGAGTTTTAGCTTCAGGATCTGGCCTTCTAAAGAGCAGTCAGGGTTGATCTCCTCTAGGAATGACCGGTTTGATCGCCTTGCAGTCCAAGGGACTCGCAGGAGTCTTCTCCAGCACCAGAGTTCAAAGGCCTCCATTCTTTGGCGCTCAGCCTTTCTTATGGTCCAACTTTCACTGCCATACATTGCAACTGGGAAGACCATAGCCTTGACTATACGCGCTTTTGTTGGCAGGGCGATGTCTCTGCTTTTTAGTGTGCTGTCTAGATTTGCCATGGCTTTCTTCCCCAGGAGCAAGCGTCTTTTAATTTCTTGCCTGCAGTCCCCATTTGCGGTGATCTTGGAGCCCAGGAAAATAAAATCTGTCCCTACCTCCATTTCTTCCCCATCTATTTGCCAGGAATTGAGAGGGCCGGATGCCATGATCTTGGTTTTCTTAAGGTTGAGTTTCAACCCAAGTTTTGCACTCTCCTTCTTCACCCGCAACAAGAGACTCTTCAGTTCCTCTTCAATGTGACATATGCATTCATTTTATTTTATATTTTTTTCGAATGTATTTGCTGTCCATCTCCCAGTGACGGCAACTCTGAACTTTAGGGAATAAAGAAAGAGAGAGAGAGAGAAAGAGAAAGAGAAAGAAAAGAGAGAGGGAGGGATGGAAGGAAGGAAGGGAAGGAGGTAGGGAGGAGAAAGGAAGGAAGGAAGAGAGAGAGAAGAGGAAGGGAGGAGAGAGATGGTGGGAAGGGAAGTAGGGAGGGAGGAGAAAGAAAGAGAGAAAGAAAGAGAGAAAGAAAAAGAAAAGAGGGAGGGAGGAAGAGAGATGAAGGAGGGAGGGAGATAAATTGGATAACTGGGAAACGGTGTTGCTTCTTAACCATAGCCCAATCGTGACTAATGTAGAATTAAATCATCTCCAATTAATTAACTTAAGAATTGTCTGGCTAGGTCTAGGACTAATCTACCGTCCAAAACAGCTTGGAAAGAGGCATTTGAAAGGTTCCTTAATTTTTTTTTCCGAACTGGCAAGTGAGGATTTACACCCTCCGAAATTTCAGACGCTGAGTCAGTCAGCAGTTAGAGGACCAGGAGCAGCAAAAACATTTTTCTAGCCAGCTGGCAATTCATCCTTTTGTTCGAGGAAAAAGGATAAGAAACGCACAGCCGTCCATCCAGCAGGCTTTTTCAAACCAAGTTCTGCAAAGCCTGATCTGGTCCTGTGAGAGGTTAAGGACCCAAAGGAGGAGAAAAATGCATGCAATTGTCCGTTATTATCCACTGCAGCTTTCAGTAGGGCCCACAGGTCAAAAAAGTCAAGATGGCAGCCACAAGGGCGCCTATCTTTTTGTTGGCGCAAATTCGGACCCTCTGTTGCATCCGCCATCTTGACATTTTGGACCTCCCTGGCGTTTTTCTCGAGAAAAAAGAACCCCATTTACTGAACACTGATTTGTTTGGCTAACAACTCCTGATTACTGTACAGGCAGTCCTCGACTTTCAGCTGTTTGTTCAGCGGCCGTTCAAAGTTGAAAAAAAGTGATTGCGGTTTTTCAGCCTTCGCGACCTTGGCAGCGTGGGATCAAAATCCAAATGCTTGGAAACTGACATGTACTTACGACAGTGGCAGCCTCCCCCACGGTCACGTGATCAAAATTCAGACCCTTGGCAACTGACTCATATTTATGACGGTTGCAACATCCCGGGGTCGTGCGATCCCCTTTTGCGACCTTCGGACGAGCAAAGTCCATGGGGAAAGCCGGATTCTGTTTAACGACCGTGTTACTGACTAAACAAGTAGAGTGCAGTGATCCACTTAACAACGGTGGCGAGAAAGGATGTAAAATGGGGCAAAACTCACTTAACAGCTGTCTCGCTCAGCAATAGAAATTTGGGGCTCAGTTGTCGTAATTTGAGGACTAGCTACAATGGGGGAGTTCATAATTTGAATTTTCCTACATTGGAAATATGGCTTCTGCGTTTCCAATCAGTTGCGTTTTTTCTACTGAACAGCAAGTGGAGGAACTTTTTTCCCCCCTCCCAAATATTTTATTGATTTTTTTAAAAACATAAATCACTGAATAGCTGGTAAACAGTGTGTTTGCTTGGTTTACATTTGTAAAGAAAAATCATTAACAATTGGTTTCTATAATCCATAATCCACATAGTACATTTAGTTGATTTCCCCTTTTACCCCAAATTCTCTTCGCAAACCTTGAAATAATAATAATAATAATAATAATAATAATAATAATAATAAATATTATTATTATTATTATTAATAATAATAATAATAATAATAATAATAATAATAAGAAGAAGAAGAAGAAGAAGAAGAAGAAGAAGAAGAAGAAGAAGAAGAAGAAGAAGAAGAAGAAGAAGAAGAAGAAGAAGAAGAAGAAGAAGTTGTTGCAAGGGACCTTGGAGGTCATCTAGTCCAACCCCCTGCTCAGGCAGGAAACCCTATACCATTTCAGGCAAATGGCTGTCCAGTCTCTTCTTAAAAACTTCCAGTGTTGGAGCATTCACCACTTCTGGAGGCAGGTTGTTCCACTGGTTAGTTGTTCTAACTGTCAGGAAGTTTCTCCTTAGTTCTAGGTTGCTTCTCTCCTTGATGAGTTTCCATCCGTTGCTTCTTGTCCTGCCTTCAGGCGCTTTGGAGAATAGCTTGACTCCCTCTTCTTTGGGGCAGCCCCTGAGATATTGGAACACTGCTATCATGTCACCCCTCACTCTTCTCTTCGTTAAACTAGACAGACCCAATTCCAGCAACCGTTCCCTATATGTTTGGGCCTCCAGCCCCCTAATCATCTTTGTTGCTCTTCTCTGTACCCTTTCTAGAGTCTCGACATCTTTTTTACATTGTGGTGACCAAAACTGGATGCAGTATTCCAGGTGTGGCCTTACCAAAGCATTGTAAAGTGGTATTAGTACTTCAGTTGATCTTGATTCTATCCCTCTGTTAATGCAGCCTAGCACTGTGTTGGCTTTTTTGGCAGCTGCAGCACACGGCTGGCTCATATTGAAGTGATTGTCTACTTACTCTACTAGGACTCTGAGATCCCTCTCACAGTTACTACTATTGAGCAAGGTACCACCTATACTATACCTGTGCATTTGATTTTTCCTGCCTAAATGTAGAACCTTACTTTTTTCACCATTGAATTTCATTTTGTTAGCTAGTGCCCAGTGTTCGAGTCTGTCCAGATCCTCCTGTATTTTAAGCCTATCTTCTGGAGTATTGGCTATTCCTGCCAGCTTGGTGTCGTCTGCAAATGAAACAGTTCTTATTATTTTGAAAAATAACAGTTACATACAGTATATGATTCTTTTCCCTATGTTCCTAGAAATAATGATCACATCAATATAATATTTCTTTTCTGTCTAATCATTCTGGTTGCCTCATCTTATATCCTGTTACAGCCCTTATTTTGATTTGTTTCTCCTATAAAGGTCAAAGTATTCTTGCTGGTTAGGAGTTTCTCTACAGTTAATTACATTTAAAGATTTAAATCCATTTTTCCCGTATAAACCATCTCAACGCTTTTACATTTCTTAAAGAATGTGTTAAAAAACAGTAAAGAAAAAGAAAAGAGAGCAAGAGTAAAGAAACATTAAAAAGTAAAATACTACTTAAAATATATATTCCTCCTAAACTAATATATATTTTGGGGACAAAACCAAGGTAGTCCTTTTTCTGAAAGTTGAAATGGAAATAAATGGCAAACACAAGTTTCGCCCTCTTGCCAATTTTTTATGGGTAGAATTTTGCCTCTTGATTAATGGTTCCATTTTTAAAATAAAATAAAATTAAGAAGTTCCAGAGCCTAAAAATTTTAAAACCCTCTGCCCTATAAAATGATTGCCGTGCTTAAATGTCAGAGCATGCACAGTCTTATTGCGTTGAGGTAACCCAGGAGTAAATACAGTAAACAGTGGTTTGTGTTTAAATGTGGTTTATTGTACAGTGTCTACAAATATACACTAGAAATAATATATACATACACACACACACACACACACATGCTGTATACGTAGTCATTCAGCAAACTCCAATGTACATATATACATATATAAAGGTAAAGGTAAAGGTTCCCCTGCACATGTGTGCTAGTCATTTCCGACTCTAGGGGCCGGTGCTCATCTCCGTTTCAAAGCCGAAGAGCCAGCGCTTGTCCGAGGACGTCTCCGTGGTCATGTGGCCGGCATGACTAGACGCCAAAGGCGCACGGAACGCCGTTACCTTCCCACCGGAGTGGTCCCTTGTTAGATGTTTTGTGCCAGCCATGG
The DNA here is from genome assembly GCF_947247035.1 of Vipera ursinii. Lineage (NCBI taxonomy): Eukaryota > Metazoa > Chordata > Lepidosauria > Squamata > Viperidae > Vipera > Vipera ursinii. The sequence continues at coordinate 2,299,288 of NC_139514.1, forward strand.
CAGTTACCCAAAAAGGTCATCAGATGGAAACAAAGAGGCTTCTTTGCTTCCACTGATGAGTCAGGGGTCCCAGGCCCCTGCAGCCCCATTGGCGAGAGTGATTTATGGTTAGGGAGGGGCTGAGACCCCCCCATAAATACCTCTGCTCAGGGGCTGCTCTTTGTTCTTTCTTTCTCTCTTGCATGCTCTATCATACAGCCATGGATGCCTCCATGCCATATAGCTCTTTCTATATAATCTATCGATGAATAAAGCTTCATAATGATTGCATCTCTGCATCCTGCCTCTTTTACTTGGAAGCACCTTAACGATGCATCGATCTCTCGTGAGTTCATCTTACATCCCTATTTTTCTACTTGCATTTTTACGTGCTTTCGAACTGCTAGGTTGGCAGAAGCTGGGACGCGTAACAGGCGCTCACTCTGTTACGCGGCACTCGGGATTCGATCTGCCAAACTGCCAACCTTCTGATTGACAGGCTCAGCGTCCTAACCCACTGAGCCACAGCGTCCCTATATACATATATACATATACATACACACACACACACACACACACACAGAGTCATTCAGCAAACTCCAATGTACAGCAATCACAACAGTCAAAAGGACTAGAGAGAGGAAGACTCCAGCAAAAAACTTCCCTTTTATACTCAGACTCTTAAAGGGATACATCCCTTTAAGAGTCTGAGTATAAAAGGGACACAGACACTGCTTACTCTTAAAGGGACACAGACTCTGCTGAGTCATTCCTATCATTGCATCATCCTATCATTGCATCATCCACCTTTACGTAAGCTGTTCAGTTATTAAATTATTATCCTGACATTAAAAATTGCTGCACAGGTTTTGCTTGAGTTATAACTGTTCATTTAACAGTGGATCGAAGTCACAACGGCCTCATAAGAAGTGATTTATAACCTGACCTTAAACGTATGACTGTCGTGCCACTCCCATGATTGCAATTCAGGTGCTCAACATTTGCGATCAGTTGCAAATGTCAATTGGGAAAGCTGAATTCGCTTAACAACGGTGTGACTATCTTAATGACCATGTGATTCTTTTAACGACTATGCTGTTTTGCTTGACGGCTGCAGTAGAAACGGTTGTAAAATCACGTGGTGACTCATTTAACATCTGCAGCATTTTGTTACCCCAATTATGATGGTAAGTCAAGGGCTACCTTTAAAATATTAGAACTGTGACTGACTCTAATCTCTTCTTAAAAACCTCCAGTGTTGGAGCACCCACAACTTCTGGAGGCAGGTTGTTCCACTGGTTAATTGTCCTCACTGTCAGGAAATTCCTCCTTAGTTCCAGGTTGCTTCTCTCCTTGATGAGTTTCCATCCGTTGCTTCTTGTCCTGCCTTCAGGTGCTTTGGAGGATAGCGTGACTCCCTCTTCTTTGGGGCAGCCCCTGAGATACTGGAACACTGCTATCCTGTCCCCCCTCGTCCTTCTCTTCGTTAAACTACACATACCCAATTTCAGCCACCGTTCTTTGTATGTTTTAGCCTCCAGTCCCCTGATCGTCTTCGTTGCTCTTCTCTGCACCCTTTCCAGAGTCTCAGCATCTAAACGTTCCAGGTGTTCGATCACTTTGGAGGGCAAAGGACAAGGAGGAAAGCTGGGCCTGGGTAGGACGCCATTTTCTGCCCTGGTTTGAGGATGGCTGGGACAGATTCTTCTCTCCCCCAGACCCAGGCAACGAACGGATGGCGAGGAACGTCCTGAAGTACGAGAAGCTTTTGAGGAGGGATCGGGAGGAGGGCCAAGAAAGGATCCCTTTGCAGAGACCCAACGTGACCCACCTGGAGACGCGAGACGCCTACGAGAAGCTCTGCCAGAGGCTGGGGGCTCAGGTGGGCGAGCCGTGGAGGCCTTTTTCTGAGGAAGAAGCACGTAGCATTTAGAGGGGGACCAAAAGTGATGTGGTGTGTGTGTGTATATAGGTAGGTAGGTAGGTAGGTAGGTAGGTAGGTAGGTAGATAGATAGATAGATAGGTAGGTAGATAGATAGATAGATAGATAGATAGATAGATAGATAGATAGATAGATATGAATATATGTCTCTGCAGGTGTATGTGTAATCTGCCTTTCCCAAGGAAATTCCCATGTTCCATGCAACTCTGTTCCCACTTTATCCTCACCAACACAAGCCTATAAAGAGAAGATCTTGTCCAAGTCTTGCTTGGCAGAGATTTTACTTAACTAATTTCCTTTCTTTCTCTCTCTATCTCTCTCTCCCTTCCTCCTTTCATCTCTCTCCTTCCTCCCTCCCTCTTCTTTTTCTCTCTCTCCCTTCCTTCTTTTCTCCTCCCTCCTTCCTTTCCTTCCATCTCTCTTCCCTCCCTCCCTCTTTTCTTTTTTCTCTTTCTCGCTCTCTTCCTTCCTTCCTCCTCCCTCCTTCCTTTCATCTCTCTTCCACCCTCCCTCCCTCTTCTCTTTTCTTTTTCTTTTTCCTCCCTCCCTCCTTCCCTTCCCACCATCTCTCTCCTCCCTCCCTCTTCTCTTTCTTCCTTCCTTTCTCCTCCCTCCCTCCTTCCCTTCCTTCCATCCCTCTGTTTTCTTTCTTTCTTTCTTTCTTTCTTTCTTTCTTTCTTTCTTTCTTTCTTTCTTTCTTTCTTTCTTTCTTTCTTTCTCTCTCACCAATAAGGCAACTGTTGTGTAGTGAGTTCGTTGCGCAGGAAGGAAGACGAGGCGAGTGAGTTCAGCAATGGTCACGTTTATTTGCTTGCAGGATCTGAACTGAGGAACTGAGCTGCAGCCTGCAGCAATTTCTAGCCTGGCCCCTAGGTGGCAGCCAATAGGTTTAAAGCAACCCATTGCCCCCTAGGGGCAGCCAATAGCAGCACTGGAGACGGGGTGTCTGAGTTGCTGGGAGCCGTTAGCTAGCTCCAGCTTACGTGGTGTTACAATTAAGCCCAATACATAACAGCAACCCTGACCCTTAAAGACTTACAACACGGGTCTTCCGGCTCCAACACCTTCCCCGTTCTGATTGCCTTGCCATTAGCTTGCCAGTTCCTTGCCAATTCATTTCTAACATGTTTTCTAGTCCTCATGAATCTCCCAATCGACTCACCAAGGACCTTGAAACAGAGTCTCCAAGAAGCCAGGAAGGGATCAAACCTCCTTTCCCAAAAAACCAAGCTGGTGGTGTAAGACACCCTCCAACGTGGCTTGCTGACAGACTAGAATAGATCCAATAATTCAGAGGCATCCCCAGAAGAGGGGGTGGGGGTATTAAAGGCAGGTCGAAGTTGAAGTCCACCTGTACTCATGTTGCCCAGATGGAGAAACACTGCGTTAGATATTTTTTTATTCTTATTCTTATTCTTATTGAAGCCAGCCCGGCGTCCTCACCTTGCAGAGAGAAGGGTGGCAAACACATTTAACCAACCCATAAATCCTAATGATTTTTTTAAAAAAATAAATAAATAAATAAATAAATAAATACGTTGCTTTGCAAAACGGTCCCGCTTTGTCCCGCTCTCCTTTCAGCCAGCTGACGATCGGCTCTCTTGCTCCTACGAGACCAACCGGAGCCCTTGGCTGATGCTGCAGCCCCTGAAAAAGGAAATTTTGCACCCGCGGCCGGAGGTGACCCTGTACCACGACTTCGTCAGCCCATCGGAGGCGGAGAAGATCAAGGCCCTGGCGGCTCCGGGGGTAGGCGGTGCCTTGGCGGGCCGGTCTTCTTTAGCATTTCTCCCGCTGTAGACCTGGACTTAACGACCGCAATGGAACCCCCCCAACATTTAGGCGGCCGAGTGAGAAATTTGTGGAGCGCGTTTTGCCGCACTTTACAACGGTGGCTAAGTGAATCCCTGCCGTGGTTCAGTTAGCAACACGGTCCTTAAGCGAATCCGGCTTCCCACCCCATTGACTTGGCTCGTCAGAAGGTGACCAAAGGGGAGCACATGACACACACACCCCGGGACCTTGCAACTGTCATAAGTACATGCCAGTTTCCAAGCATCATTGAGGACGTGACCCGGGGGATGCTGCAGCGGTTGTAAGGGTGAAAGACGGCCCTAAATCCCTTTTCTGGGTGACGTCGTAACTTAAGAGTAGTCAGTAAATGAACCGTCCCTTTCCCTCTCCTTCCTCTCCTCTCCTCTCTTCTTCTCTCTCCCTCATCCCCCTTTTCCTCCAGTTGCAGAGATCCGTGGTGGCTTCAGGAGAAAAACAGGAAGAGGCCGACTATCGGATAAGTCAGAGGTAAGATGGGTGGACTTCAACTCCCAGAATTCCCCAGCCAGTAATTTCTTCCCCTTTTCCTTTTTCTCCTTCTCTTTCCTCCCTCCTTCCCTCCCTTTCTCCTTTCCTTCTTTTCCTTCCTTTTTTCTTCCTTCGTTCTCCTTCTTCCCTTTCCTCTCCCCTCCCCTCATCTTTTTCTTCCTTCCTTCCTTCCTCCCTCCCTCCCTCCTTTGCTTTCCCTCCGTTTCCCTTTCCCCTTCCTCCCTCCCCCTCCCCCATCCTTCCCTCCCTCCATTGCTTTCCCCCCATTTCCTTTTCCCCTTCCTTCCTCCCTCGCTCCCTCCCTTCTTTCCATCTTTTTTCTATTCCTCCCTCCCTCCATTTCCTTCCATTTCCCCTTCCTCCCTCCCTCCCTCCCTCCCTCCTTTGCTTCCCTTCCTTGCTTCCATTTCCTTCTTTCCTTCCTTCCTCCCTCCTTCCCTCCCATCTTCCTTCCTCCTTTTCTTTCATCTCTTTTTTCTATTCCTTCCTCCCTCCCTCCCTCCCTCCTTTGCTTTCCCTCCATTTCCATTTCCCCTTCCTCCCTCCCTCCCTCCTTCTCTCCTTTCCATCTTTTTTCTATTCCTCCCTCCATTTCCCCTCCCTCCCTCCCTCCCTCCTTTGCTTTCCTTCCATTTCCATTTCCCCTCCCTCCCTCCCTCCTTGGCTTCCCTTCCTTCCTTCCTTGCTTCCATTTCCTTCCTTCCTTCCTCCCTCCTTCCCTCCCATCTTCCTTCCTCCCTTTCTTTCATCTCTTTTTTCTATTCCTCCCTCCCTCCCTCCTTTGCCTTCCTTCCATTTCCCTTTCCCCTTCCTCCCTCCCTCCCTCCCTCCCTCCTTGGCTTCCCTTCCTTCCTTCCTTGCTTCCATTTCCTTCCTTCCTTCCTTCCTTCCTTCCTCCCTCCCTCCCTCCCTCCCTCCCTCCTTCCCTCCCATCTTCCTTCCTCCCTTCCTTTCATCTCTTTTTTCTATTCGTTCCTCCCTCCCTCCCTCCCTCCCTTGCCTTCCTTCCTTTTGCTTCCCCCCTCCCTCCTTTCCTGTTCTTCCTTCCTTCCATCTTTCCTTCGCCACCCATCTCAGGGTCTACGAGAATGGGCGGCTGACCCCCTCCTCCCCTTCTTCTTTCCCCTTTTCCGTTCTCCCGCCATCTTTGGGAGGTAGCCCTAGCGGGCTGCTCCTGGATGTTCTCCAGCCATTGTTTCGAAATGAGTCCTTCGGGAGAAGGGCGGTATACAAATATAATAAACTTAAACTTAAAATCCGGCCTTTTTTTATTTTATTTTTCCTTCCGGCACCCCTTTTTTTTCCCTTTCCTGCCCTGAGATGCAAGCAGCCCGTCTAAGGGGACGGCGGGATTTGCACCCCCAAAAGTGCCCCAGCCACACCTTTCCTTTGCACCTCTTCAGCCTTCCTGAATTACCTTCCACGTCTACCTTGTAAAGCCCGTCGGGTTTTTCCTTCCCTATGAATTTATTTATTTATTTATTGCATTTATTTATTTTATTTATTGCATTTTATATACCGCCCTTTCCCTGAGGACTCAGGGCGGTTTACAGGGAGTTAAAAAATCAACCATAAGCGCCATTAATCATTTCCCGGGAAGGTCTGTCTGCGCTGAAGGGGGAAATGACTGCAGACGGCCTCTTGAAAAGCCAAGAAAGTGTGTGTGTGTGTGTGTGTGTGAAAAAAAAACCCCACATACAGTATCAAGTTGCTATAGTTGCACCACATCCCCCTAAAATATGTTTCATGATCTCACTGCTGAATTTTGCAACGGGCAGAGGGGGGGAAAAAAACACACCAAACCTTTAAATGCTTCTCCAGCTGGGGAAAGCAGTTAACTCTTCTCTGGCCTCGCCTGCTCTGTAGAAAGAAGGAGATCTGGGCTGGATCGCCGGATCTCAGATTGGAATTTGGTCCAGTTGAAGCCATGTCAATGCTGATTAGCAATACAGGTGGGGATGGCTGTTAGGTGGAAGTTTGTTAATGGATGCTTTCAGATTTTTATTATGGTTATTTTGTGTGTGTGTGGAAAAACTGCTTCTTCTGCACCCCGGTCTCTTTCTCCTCTTTCTTCTTTCTTCTTTCTCCCTTTTTTTCCTCTTTCTCCTTCCCCCCCTCCTCCTCCCCTCTTCCTCCTCCTCCTATTCTCTTTCTCTTCTACTCCGCAAACCCCCCTCCCTTCTAGCCAGTGCTTTTTTTGTAAAAGAAAAAGGTGCCGGAACTCACACATGTCATACAATCCGCCTTGCCCTGCCCTACAAGGTTCCATCCAAAAAAGGTGCCGGAACTCCGTTCTGAGCGTTCTGTGACAAAAAAGCCCTGCTTCTAGCCCTGATGATGTTACCTAGTTGGGTCATGAAACGTCTGCAAGAAAACCCCCTGGCTCAGAGAGCAAAAAGGACCCTATAGTTCTTCTCTGTCACCAGTCCTTCTGCTTCCCCCCTTCCTCTCCTTCTCCTCCTCCTCCTCCTTCTTCATCCTCCTCCTCCATAACCCCCCCTCCTTCTAGCGCTGATGATGTTACCCAGTTGGGTCATGAAACGTCTGCAAGAAAACAGCCAAGCTCAGAGAGCACCAAGGACCCCACAGTTCTTCTCTATCACCAGTCCTTCTCCTTCTTCCCCTTCCTCCTCCTCCTCCTCCTCTTCTTCTTCTTCTTCTTCTTCTTCTTCTTCTTCTTCTTCTTCTTCTTCTTCTTCTTCTTCTTCTTCTTCTTCTTCCTCCTCCTCCTCCTCCTCCTCCTCTTCTTCCTCCTCCTCCTCCCTCCTCCTCCTCCTCCTCCTCCTCTTCTTCTTCTTCTTCTTCTTCTTCTTCTTCTTCTTCCTCCTCCTCCTCCTCCTCCTCCTCTTCTTCTTCTTCTTCTTCCTCCTCCTCCTCCTCCTCCTCCTCCTCCTCCTCCTCCTCCTCCTCTTCCACAAACCACACTCCCTTCTAGCACTGATGATGTTCCCTAGTTGGGTCATGAAATGTCTGCAAGAAAACCACCCAGCTCAGAGAGCACCAAGGACCCCACAGTCCTTTTTCTCCTTCCTCCTCCTCCTCCTCCTCCTCCTCCTCCTCCTCCTCCTCTTCCACAAACCACACTCCCTTCTAGCACCGATATTGTTACCTAGTTGGGTCATGAAACGTCTGCAAGAAAAGCATCAATCTCAGAGAACACCAAGAACCCCACAGTCTTCCTCCCCCTCCCCCTCCCCACCTTTGATTAGAGTTATGGATTAAGTCAGAATAGCAGAATAACAGAACCACCAATTTGGAAGGGACCTTAGAGATCTTCTAGACCTTATACTATTGTGGAGAGATTCCAGCCTCTTCTTGAAAACCTCCCGGGTTGGAGCACCCACAACCTCTGGAGGCAAAAGCCGTTCCGAGTCATTAAATTGCTCTCTGGTGCATCCCAGTTGTGTTCACTCACTGTCGGACTGGGGCTGTTGCTGGATCTTTTTTCAGTGCTTGGCTGAAAGACGGCGTGGATCCCGTGATCGGGGCCTTGGGTCGGCGGGCTGCGGCCTTAACCGGCCTGAGTATCCAACACCCTTACGCAGAATACCTCCAGGTGGTCAACTACGGGTTGGGAGGCCACTACGAGCCCCACTTCGACCATGCGACGGTGAGTTCAACCTGTTGCAAACCGCTTGCCTGTGAAAACAGCCTTTCCCTCTTCAGATGCAAAAATAGCCAGGCTTGATTTATAACCAAAGATTTTCCCGAAAAGGGAAGAAGAAAAAGGAAGGCCAGCGGGCTGTAAAAAACAGAAAGATATCAGGAAGCGCCAGGCTAGGAACCGGGTGACTGGAGAGTTCTAGTTCTGCATTAAGCATGAAAGCCAGCTGGAGGAGTTTGGGTCAATCACTAGGAGGTGGTGAGTTCTAGTTTTGCCTTAGGCATGAAAGCCAGCTGGGTGACTTTGGGCCAATCATCTTGAGGTGCTGTGTTTTAGTCCTGCCTTAGGCATGAAAGTGGATTGAGTGACTTTGGGCTAATCACCAGGAGGTGGGGAGTTCTAGTCCCACCTTAGGCATCAAAGCTGGCTGTGTAACTTTTGGCCCAATTACACGAGGTGCTGAGTTCTAGTCCCGCCTTAGGAATAAAAGCTGGCTGTGTGATTTAGGGCCAATCACCAGGAGATGGGGAGTTCTAGTCCTGCCTTAGGCATGAAAGCCAGCTGGGTGACTCTCTCAGCCCAACCTCTCAAGGTTGTTGTGGGGAAAATAGGAGGAAGAAAGCGTATTGTGTATGTTCGTTACCTTAATTATTATTATTATTATTATTATTAATAATAATAATAATAATAATAATAATAATAAAGGTGGGATAAAAAAAATAACGGCTATGTTGAGAATTGACCCATGTAGACAAACAATACAAGCATTGTAAACTCCATTGAATGGCTGATCTTGCAAAAAGCTGCTCCCAATAAAAAAAAATCTCATTTTTGTTCCCCTTCTGATTCAGTCCAGAAAAAGCCCCCTGTATCGGATGAAATCTGGAAATCGAATAGCTACATTGATGATCTATGTGAGGTTTTAATCTATTTCTTTCTTTCTTTCTTTCTCCGGTATACGTAGCAGACTGAGGGGTACAAGAGATTGCTGAGGGGAAGGCCCACCTTCACTCTGTCTCTCATCACTAATCTATTCTGTATTCCTATCCTATCCTATCCTATCCTATCCTATCCTATCCTATCCTATCCTATTCCATTCCACTCCATTCCATATTTCTATTCTATTCTATTCTATTCTATTCTATTCTATTCTATTCTATTCTATTCTATTCTATTCCATTCTATTCTATTCCTTATTCTATTCCTTATTCTATTCTATTCTATTCCTTATTCTATTATTCTATTCTATTCTATTCTATTCTATTCTATTCTATTCTATTCTATTCTATTCCATTCCATTCTAATTCCATTCCATATTTTCTATTCTATTCTATTCTATTCTATTCTATTCTATTCTATTCTATTCTATTCTAGTCTATTCTATTCCATTCCATTCCATATTTTCTATTCTATTCTATTCTATTCTATTCTATTCTATTCTATTCTATTCTATTCTATTCTATTCTATTCTATTCTATTCTATTCTATTCTGTTCTGTTCTATTCCATTCCATTCCATTCCATATTTTCTATTCTATTCCATTCCATTCAATTCCGTATTTCTATTCTGTTCTGTTCTATTCATATACTTTGAAAGGTGTTTGGGGACCCCCTGATATGAACGAACCCCCTACTGTAATTAATGTTGATTGTGTTAACATACAACCCAGCCACCCCAACAAGGGCTACTGAGACTAGAATTGTGAATTAGAGCTAGGAGTTGTGGGGACTCCATCACGGGAGCTTTTCAATGAAGATTGGGCAACCATTTGCCTGGAATGGTATGGGAACTCCTGGCTTGGGCAGGGGGCTGGACTAGAAGACCTCCAAGGTCCCTTCTAGTTATTCTAGGATTCATCCTTTCTGTTGCCTCTTTTTGCTTAGTTAAGTTCAGTAGAAGCCGGAGGATCGACTGCCTTCATTTATGCAAATCTGAGCGTGCCGGTTGTGAAGGTAGGAATTTCCCCTCAGCTGGTTTTCTTTCCGACGAGTCAGAACCCAACTTTGTTCTCAGATCTGCTTCCTGGCAAAAATGTCCCTATCACAACAGCCAAATCATTCGTTTGTTTGTTGATTCACTCGTGCATTGATTCATTCACTCAGTTACTCATTCATGCATTCATTCCCTCATTCTTTGCTCATTCATTCACTCATTCACTCTCACTCACTTATTCACTGATTCACTCACTCACTCATTCACTAATTCACTCATTCTTTGCTCATTCATTCTCACTCCCGTTCACTTATTCACTAATTCATTCGCTCATTCATTTATTCACTAATTCATTTATTCACTCTCATTCACACAGTCACTAATTCATTCGCTCATTTATTTACTCTCATTCAGGCACACATTCATTCATTCTGCTCCTTCATTCACTCACTCATTCACTAATTCATTCACTCTCATTCATTTACTCATTCGCACATTCACTAATTCATATGCATTCACTCATTCTTTGCTCATTCACTAATTCACTCATTTATTCATTCACTCACTCACTCATTCCCCAAGTCTCTCATTAATACATTCACTCATTCTCTGCTCATTCATTCACTCACTCATTCATTCACTTATTCACTAATTCACTCACTCATTCACTCATTCTTTGCTCAATAATTCATTCATGCATTCACTAATTCATTCATTCACTCATCTTACTAATTCACTCTCATTCACACACTAATTCATTCATTCTTTGCTCATTCAGTCATTCACTCATTCATGCATTCACTAATTCACTCATTTATTCATTAACTCACTCACTCATTCCCCAAGTCTCTCATTAATTCATTCTTTGCTTATTCATTCACTCTCATTCACGCATTCACACCCATTCTTTGCTCATTCATTCACTTTCACTTATTCACTTTCACTCATTCATGCATTCACTCATTCTTTGCTCATTCATTCACTCATTCATGCATTCACTAATTCATTCATTCACTTTGCTCATTCATTCACTCACTTATTCACTCTCATTCATGCATTTACTAATTTACTAATTCATTCATTCATTCACTCTCATCTTAGTCACTAATTCATTCACTCATTCATGCATTCACTAATTCACTCATTTATTCATTCACTCATTCCCCAAGTCTCTCATTAATTCATTCACTCACTCATTGATTCACTTATTCACTGATTCATTCACTCTCATTCATTTACTCACTCATTCATGTATTCACACTCATTCTTCGCTCATTCACTCACTCATTCACTGATTCATTCATTTCATTCACGCGCTCAGTATGCAGGCCGTCCATCTCCCCTGTGACTCTTACCTTGACATTTTCCAACACCCCCCCTCCTCGTCCCCCCCACACGGGTTGGGGGCCACTTCCGTGTGGACAAATCCCACCCACCCACCCCCAGCCTCTTCCCTTCTGGTCTCTTTTGAAGAATGCGGCTCTTTTCTGGTGGAACCTGCGTAAGAACGGCCATGGGGACGAGGACACCCTCCACGCTGGATGCCCAGTCCTGGCCGGAGACAAGTGGGGTAAGCAAGTGGGGGTGGGGCTTTTCCCATTCCCCCCCCCCCCACACCAAGACCTGTCTTGCTGCAGCTACGGAGGAAACGCTGCAGATGGCAGGACTTTGCAAGCTCAGACGCCCTCCGATACTTTGCTGGGGAGGCTAGGGCCCGATAAAGCTTTGCCGGCGCAGGCGGTCCTGGACTTACGGCCACAACGGAGCCCCAAGTTTCTGTTGCTAAGCGAGACCTTGGTGAAGTGAGTTTTTGCCCCATTTTACCATCTTGCTTGCCACAGTTCTTAAGTGAGTCCCTGCAGCTGTTAATGTCCTGGTTCCGACAGATGAAACTCTTCGAGGCGTTGTTTACCTTAAAGAATCTTTATTTGAGGAGCATAGCATCGGCACTAACACAGTCGAAGCCAAAATCTGGGTTCCCCTCCCCTGAGCACGTAGTATCAAACCACAGTTCCCTCTTCCAATTAACAGTCATAAATCACTTTCCCCAATTAGTTTGAAATGCAGGCTTCCCCTCCAGTTCTCCAGCCCAATTCTTTTATCCTCTCTTATTTCAATAACCTTGGTTCTCACGCTAGGTTCAGCCTTGTTATGTCTAGCTAAACTCTCGTGCACCTTCCTCCCCCCAGCATCATTTAACTCTAAGAGTAATTCTTATCACTTAACAACCATCTCTCTTAGTGACAGAAATTTTGGGTGCAGTGTAAAGCCGAGGACTGCCTGTTATAACAATACAAAATTACACCTGGTGTAAATGATAATGAGGGCCGCTTTGCAAATGGGTGGGACGTATCTGCGCCTTCCTGATCCCTCGTGGGCCTCCTCTTTCTCTCCCCAGTGGCCAACAAGTGGTTCCACGAACACGGCCAGGAGTTCCACAGGCGGTGCAGCACCAACCCAGAGGACTAGCAACCCCCCGCCCCCCCAGGCGCTCTGTGAGGGCGTGAAAACAATGAGGATACGTCTTGCAGCTGGGTTGGGAATGCGCAGAGAAAATCTGAACATCTGGCAGATGCCTGGAGGCAGAGATGGCTGGAGGACCAGCCAGGCAGAGTCAAGGCGGGTCCGAGATTTATTTATTTAACTTGAGGACTAGCAGGTTGGGGGGAAAAATAAAGTTTGGGCTGCCGGGGAGAAGCACACGCTTGGGTGTGCAAGGTCCCAGAAGTCTCCTTGCCACAATCGCCACAATCCCGAGACAAGGGATGAGAAGAGCCGAGGAGCTGTTGGGATATTATGGGATGTGGGCCCCAGTTGCGGAAGTGGGTAGAGTTAAGAGCTCGACTTACGACGGAGCCCCGGATTTTCATTGCTGAGCAAGACAGCTGTTAAAGTGAGTTGCGCTCCGTTTGACGGCCTTTTTTTGTTAGGTGAGTTATGCAGAGAAGGGCACCTTGGTGGCCTCTGAGCTTGGTTGTTTTCTTGCAGACGTTTCGTGACCCAGCTAGGGAACATCATCAGTGCAAACTCCCCAGCCTTCTAGCACTGATGATGTTCCCTAGTTGGGTCATGAAACGTCTGCAAGAATACAACCAAGCTCAGAGAGCACCAAGGACCCCACAGCCCTCCTCTTCCTCTTCCTCCTCCTCCTCCACAAACCCCCCAGTCTTCTAGCACTGATGATGTTCCCTAGTTGGGTCATGAAACGTCTGCAAGGAAACCACCCAGCTCAGAGAGCACCAAGGACCCCACAGTCCTCTTCCTCTTCCACAAACCCCCCAGCCTTCTAGCACTGATGATGTTCCCTAGTTGGGTCATGAAATGTTTGCTAGGAAACCACCCAGCTCAGAGAACACCAAGGACCCCACAGTCCTCTTCATCCTCCTCCTCCTCCTCCACAAACCCCCCTCCCTTCTAGCACTGATGATGTTCCCTAGTTGGGTCATGAAACGTCTGCAAGGAAACAACCCAGCTCAGAGAGTACCAAGGACCCCACAGTCCTCTTCCTCCTCCTCCTCCACAAACCCCCCTCCCTTCTAGCACTGATGAGGTTCCCTAGTTGGGTCATGAAACATCTGCAAGGAAACCAACCAGCTCAGAGACCACCAAGGACCCCACAGCCCTCCTCTTCCTCTTCTCTGCAGACCCCCCTCCCTTCTAGCACTGATGGATGTTTGGGTAACGAAGCGTTTGTAAGAAAATTAATGGGTCAACTTATTTCCTGTAGACTTATTATATACATTATATTATTAGTTGACATCTTATCGTCTGTAAGAAAATAAAATGGGAGGGGAGGGTCAACTTATTTTCCAAAGCACCGGCAGGCAGGGCAATGGATGGAAACTTAAGCAAGGAGAGAAGCAACCTGGAATTAAGGAGAAATTTCCCGACCGTGAGGACAATCATCCTTTGGAACAGCTTGCCACCAGAAGCTTCATCGCTGGAGTTTTTAAGAGACTGGGCCGTCGCTTATCTACGTGGCTTGAGCAGGGGGCTGGACTAGAAGACCTCCAAGGTCCCTTCCAACTCCGTTTTTTTTCTCTTATTCTGAACGATTTGCCTTCAGACGTTGTGGCCGCTCCATCACTGGAGGTTTTGAAGAAGAGACTTGGGACACTCACTGGTCTGAAATGATGTACGGTTTCCGGATTCAACAGGTGGACAAAAATGCCCCAATTCACTCTGAACATCTGGCTGGACCGTAATATAAATAAAACACAAACAAACACACACCACCAAACCCACAGACTTAATTTGCAGATTCTTTTCCACTTTCTTTATTTGAATTCAACACATACCCCGGAAAAGAAAAAAGAAAAAAAAAAAGGTTTGGCCACCAGAAGTGAAGAACAGGAAAAACAAGACTTTGGGGCGGTGTGTGTGTCTGTGTGTGTGTGTCTGTGTGAGTGTCTGCCACCAGCCCTGAATCGTGCCTCTTCAACAACACACACACCCCCGATTTTTTTCCCCCTCCTTCTTCCCAAACGAGGAAGCAAAGCGTTGATGGGTTTGGAGCTGTCGGGGCTGCGATGTAGGAAACATCTGGAAACCTTTTGTGGCTGCGAAGAAAAATGCGGTTGCATTCCTGGATCTAGAAAGAGGGTGTGTGTTTGGGGGGGGGGGGGGAAGAGACAGCTTGATGAAGGATTAGCAAATGATTAAGCAGCCAGAAATTCACCAGGGGCAGCTTCCATTCCTGCTCGTGTGGCGCCAGACTTCATAATACAGCGTTGGTCAACCTGGGCGGCTTTAAGACGGGTGGACTTCAACTCCCAGAATTCCCCAGCCAGCTGGCTGGGGAATTCTGGGAGTTGAAGCCCACCCGTCTTAAAGCCGCCCAGGTTGACCCAACAGTGCAGACCCAGAAAAAAAAAACAATTTGCAAGGAGTGGCCTACCCCAGCCTGCCACTTTTCAAACGTGCTGGGCTCGCAACCAAATACGGTGGCTAGCAATTTTGGAAACTGCGCACCGGGTGCGTCTGGGCCAGGCGCCCCGTTTGGGAATGCCGCGCCCTTCCTGCTTGGAACAATCCAACCGTGGCGGTCTAAAAAAACGTGGCTACTTACAGACGAGCAGAGAGGGGGGCGAAGCAAGGAAGGTCTGCCGAGAATATATATATATATACTTTTTTCCAGGCCAACATCCACGACTGGCAGCCGGGGAGCGGTAAGGAAGAGACAAGCCAGGATCTGCGATGATCAAACTCGAAACTCGTTGTTTTTTTTCTTTCTTTCTTTCTTTCTCCTTCTTTTCTTTCCGGGAAGGACAAAGGAACCAGGATGTAGTGTCGGCGGGGGGTGGGATGGGGGAATGGAAAGCCGAGTCGGAGATGCGATTTGTGTTGACGGGTTCGGAGACCGGATGACGGGAAGGAGACGGGACATGCCACGGGGCGTCCGATGTCGGTTTATTTACAAGAGGCGCAGAAGGGACCGTCGGGGGGTGGGTGGGTGGGTATTAACAAGCAGGAAAAACACTGCGAAGGAGCAGAAGAAAAAAAAAAGGGGGTGGATGTCAACCTCCAGCTCAGGTATCCGAATCAAAAGTCCAGGATTATTATTTTCATTTCCGTTCCCAATTCTGCCCTTTTAATCTAGGTTTAGGTTTTAGGTTTATTCAATTTCTATACCGCCCTTCTCCCGAAGGACTCAGGGCGGTTCACAGGGCATATATCTTTTAATTATCTTTTAATGTTTGTATTGTTGTTTATATTTATGCCCTGTGAACCGCCCTGAGTCCCTTTGGGAGAAGGGCGGTATAAAGATCTCAATAAATCTAAATCTAAAATATATAAATAAATAACAGTACAAAAATTAAAAAGAAATTAAACCAATGCCCAATTAAAATACAATGACAATAAAATAGGAAATAACCCGTTAAAAAAAAAACCCTCCCCATCTAGAAATATGTTCAGCGTTCTATATTACATAGCACCAACTCGCCATTTCCATATCAACCCAATCCGTGAAACCCAAAATCAAAGCATCATGTTTGCCCTCCTCAAGCCCAAAGTCCAGAAGCGCTCGCCGAGCGGTTGGCACAAAAGTACTTGCGTCCCAAAAAAAAAAGTCGCTTTAGCCCTCTCTGCCAATTCCTTCGCCTTTTCCCCCAGGCTGGGAAACACGGAAACATCCTTCCATCTTGCTACTTAAGAGCAGTCTTGCTGCCCTCACCATATACAAAGTCAGAGTTGCAAAAAAAAAATAAAATAAAAAAAAAAATACCACCAACCCCCCACAAGTCTTTTTTTCCACTAGAAAAAGTTTGAAAAAGTTTCCGGTTTATTATTTTCATTTCTGAAAGGCTTACTGTTTATTGAATATTTTTTTTATTTTTATTTTTATTTTAATTCCATTTATCTCCCGCCCTTCTCCGAAGACTCAGGGCGGCTTACAAGCTTAGCAGTAGCCTTCATTCTATGGATATGCCTGCTTATTAGGGCTTTCACACACACCCCAAGCGGCATTATTACAAAGTCAGCTTAATTGCCCCCAACAATCTGGGTCCTCATTTTACCTACCTGGGAAGGATGGAAGGCTGAGTCAACCTTGAGCCTGGTGGGACTCGAACCTGCACTAATGGCAGGCAGCTGGTCTTACTTAAGGAGGCATTAGCCCACTGCTCCACCAAGGCTCTTATATATATGGCACGGTACAAGCGAAGGGAAAAATAAGTCTTCAAATCCCAAGGCTTCGCTCTGCAGCACAGAACCGTGACTTTCCCAACCAAACCCCACCACCCACCCACCCCAGATGCCCACATAACTTTGGAAGATCATATAGTGGGGCTGTGACTAGGGGGGCTTTCACCCAGGTTCGCCTGGTGCGCCAGTTGCGGCCCTATCTAGACCGGGATGCCCTGTGTACGGTCACTCACGCGCTCGTGACCTCTCGTCTGGACTACTGCAACGCTCTCTACATGGGGCTTCCCTTGAAGACCACTCGGAGGCTCCAGCTGGTACAGAATGCAGCCGCGAGAGTTGTGCTGGGAGCTTCCCAATACTCCCATGCTACACCTTTGCTCCGCGAGCTGCATTGGCTACCAGTTGTCTTCCGGGTGAGATTCAAGGTTTTGGTAATGGTTTTCAAGGCCCTACATGGCATGGGTCCGGGATACCTCGAGGACCACCTGCTGCCGGCGTCAACTCCCCTCCGCCCTGTGCGTTCCCACAGAGAGGGCCTCCTCAGGGTGCCACCGGTCAGAGAATGTCGGCTGGTGGCCCCCAGGGGGAGGGCCTTCTCTGTGGGCGCCCCGGCTTTATGGAATCAGCTGCCGGTTGAGCTCCGGATGGCACCGGACCTTCGCTCCTTCCGATGCGGCCTGAAGACCTACCTATTTGAGCAAGCCGGCCTGGCCTGATGGGGGATGTGCTGGGGTCTTTATTGGGGATTTTTAATATTATTCTACTGTTTTTAGCTCGGGCTCTTATTTAATTCTTTTTTTAATTTTTGTATTCTGTATTTTTATATGTGCCCTGTTCACCGCCCTGAGTCCTTCGGGAGAAGGGCGGTATACAAATCTAATAAATGAAATGAAAATGAAATGGAAACTCATGCGAACAAATTCCCTTGGTTATGTGCGTTTTAAATGTGTCTTATGCAGTGTTTTTTTTTTTTTTTTTGTAAAAGAAAAAAGGTGCCGGAACTCACACAATGTCACACAACCCGCCTTGCCTACCCCTACAAGGTTCCATCCAAAAAAAGGTGCCGGAACTCCGTTCTGAGCGTTCTATGAGAAAAAAAGCCCTGGTCTTATGTATGTGTACACTTTGAGAGGAAGCCACTGCATTTCATTTTTAACGTGTGCCGCTGGGCCCACAGGGGAAAATGACAATAAAGGTTATCTCAATCTAATTTGGGGAACCGTCTGCTCTCTTCTGCGCACTTGCCAGAAAGTCCTTGAAAGCCTTCCAGACTGCGGCCTCTTGGCAACCTTCCATAGAACTGGAGAGGTTTCGTTTCTCTAACTATGCCGGCGGGTTATTCCCAGGGGAAGGGCGTTCTCTGTGGGCGCGCCGGCCCGATGGAACCAACTTCCCACGGAACTCAGGACTGCCCCCGACCTTCGCTCATTTCGCCGGGACTTGAAAACCTGGTTCTTCGAGCTGTTTGGCCCAGACTGAGGGGTTTTAATTTAATATAATTTAATTGGGTTTTAGTTTAACTTCAGGGACTGTAATTTAATTATAGTTTTCACTGATTTTAATTTTTGTATGCTATGTATTTTAATTCTCTCTGTAAACCGCCCTGAGTCCTACGGGAATAGGGCGGTATATAAATTTAAAATAATAAATAAGTGAATAAATAAATAAACCATTCAAAAACAACACCCCCTCCCCTTTACTCTTAATGGCAAGATGGAAACAAGGAGGCAGGTAGCTGCCAGAGTTTCACTCTTGACAGAGGAGGCGTAGTAGCTGCTCCACCTTGATTTAGGGTTCCCGTATTGCGTGACGACGCCCACCGTGGGTTACAAATCGTCTTCGGCTTACGAGCGCAAATGAACCCCCAAAGCTTTCTGTGGCTGAGTGCGTTTTTGTGCTTAAGGCAGCTGTTCCACAGGTTTTGCCCCATTTTTACGACCGTTCTTGCTGCGCCTGTTAAGCGAAGCGCTGCAGCTGTGAAGTCACTAAGTGAATCTGGCTTCCCCAGTGACTGGTCGGAAGGTCGCAAGAGGGGATCACGTGAGCCCGGAGACGCAGTGACCGTCATCAGTGCGAGTCAGCTGTCAAGCCTCTGAATGGAAATCACGTGATCGCGGGGATGCTGGGACGGTTGTTTAAGTGTGAAAAATGGTCACAAGCATAACTCTGAACGGTTACTAAATGTAAGCCGAGGACTATTTGTACAGCTCTTCGCACCAGCTCATCCCTCCAAGCTCCCCTCTTTATTTTGGGGGTGGCGATTTCCAGATTTAGCCCCTCCCATCCCAAACTTATTTGGGGGGCTCCCGACAGTGACCGCAACCGCCGGCCTTACCATTGGAATCCACCGATGGGCTCTGCAAACCTGTGACGGATCAAGAACGTCGCCACGGCTTCCGCTACCTGAGAGAGAGAGAGAGAGAGAGAGAGAGAGAGATGGGAGGACGGGCAGAGATGAAGGAGGCTCTCCCCCTTTCCACGGGACAGACCCCCCCCAACAACGTGGGACCCCTGCATTCTGCACCTTCCTTGCTCTCGCCCAAAGGGGCCACTCCCGCAAACCTGGTCCAACTCTGCCAGCTGAAGCACTGAGGGTGGTCTCCAGAGAACATCCAAGGGAATGAGAGGACGACGAGAGCTGGAAGGGACCCTGGAGGTCTTCTAGTCCAACCCCCTGCTCAGGCAGGAAGCCCTATGCATTTCCAGATAAAATGGTTGCCTAATCTCTCTTTAAAAACTTCCAGTGATGAGGCACCCCAATTTCTGGAGGCAGGTTGTTCCACAGATTAATTATTCTCAATGCCGGGAAGTTCCTCCTGAATTCCAGGTTGCTTCTCTCCTTGGTGAGTTTCCATCCGTTGCTTCTTCTCCTGCCTTTTTCAGGGGCTTTGGAGAACAGCTTGACTGCCTCTTTTTTGGGGCAGCCCCTGAGATACTAGAAGACTGCTATCACGTCTCCCCTGGTCCTTCTCTTCATTAAACTAGACAGACCCAATTCCAGCCACCGTTCCTCGTTATGTTTTAGCCTCCGGTCCCCCAATCATCTTTGTTGCTCTTCTCTGCTCTCTTTTCAGAGTCCCAACATCTTTTTTTTACATCGTGGTGACCAAAACAACAGCCGTGCTGGTTAGGGAATTCTGGGGGCTGAGGGAAACCCCTGGGGGGAGGAGGCAACTAGCTTAGGCTGCCCCCTTGAACAAGCCTGACATGCTAACCTAAATTCAGAATCAACACAGAGCTGGAAGGGACCTTGGAGGTCCTCTAGTCCATCCCCCTGCTCAAGCAGGAGAGCCTAGACCATTCCAGACAAGGGGCTGTCCAGTCTCTTCTTAAAAGCCTCCAATGATAGAGAAGGAAGGAAGGAAGGAAGGAAAGAAGGAAGGAAGGATAACAGACTTGGAAGGGACCTTGGAGGTCATCTAGTCCAGCCCCCTGCTCAAGCAGGAGACCCTGTACCATTTCAGACAGGGGACTGTCCTGTCTCTTCTTAAAAGCCTCCAATGATGGAGAAGGAAGGAAGGAAGGAAGGAAGGAAGGAAGGAAGGAAGGAAGGAAGGAAGGAAGGGAGGGAGGGAGGGAGGAAGGAAGGAAGGAAGGATAACAGACTTGGAAGGGACCTTGGAGGTCTTCTAGTCCAGCCCCCTGCTCAAGCAGGAGACCCTGTACCATTTCAGACAAGTGACTGTCCAGTCTCTTCTTAAAAGCCTCCAATGATGGAGAAGGAAGGAAGGAAGGAGAGAAGGAAGGAAGGAAGGAAGGAAGGAAGGAAGGAAGGAAGGAAGGAAGGAAGGAAGGATAACAGACTTGGAAGGGACCTTGGAGGTCTTCTAGTCCAGCCCCCTGCTCAAGCAGGGGACCCTAGACCATTTCAGACAAATGGCTGCCTGGTCTCCAGTGATGGAGCCCCCACAACGTCTGGAAGCAAACCGTTCCACTGGTTAATTGTTCTCACTGTCAGGAAATTCCTGCTTAGTTCCAGGTTGCTTCTCTCCTTGACGAGTTTCCATCCGTTGCTTCTTGACCTGCCTTCAGAAGGTGCTTTGGAGAATAGCTTGACTCCCTCTTCTTTGGGGCAGCCCCTGAGATATTGGAACACTGCTATCCTGTCCACCCTTTTGGAGCACCCACAACTTCTGGAGGTTCCACTGGTTAATTGCCCTCGCTGAAGGCAAATAACCGCGCTACTCACTTTCTCCGGAGCATCCTCGTGGACTGCGTGGCCACACTGTGGGAGGACCTGGATCTGGAATTTCCCTGCAGGTGAGAGAGAAGAGAGCCAGGTTGGGCCAGGGGTTAAGGCATTGGGCAAGAAACTGGGAAATGGTGAGTTCGAGTCCTGCCTTGGGCACAAAGCCCAGCTGGGAAATCTTTTTGACAAATAACGTGAGGCAGTGAACATATAAGAGCCTTGGTGGAGCAGTGGGCTAATGCCTCCTTAAGTAACACCAGCTGCCTGCAATTATTGCAGGTTCGAGTCCCACCAGGCTCAAGGTTGACTCAGCCTTCCATCCTTCCCAGGTAGGTAAAATGAGGACCCAGATTGTTGGGGGCAATTAAGCTGACTTTGTAATAATGCCGCTTGGGGGTGTGTGTGAAAGCCCTAATAAGCAGGCATAGACATAGAATGAAGGCTACTGCTAAGCTTGTAAGCAGCCCTGAGTCTTCGGAGAAGGGCGGGAGATAAATGGAATTAAAATAAATAAAACTCTACCAACTGAAGAAACAGCATCAAAAACACCTTGCAGGGAAGATGGTTGGCATAAAAATTAAAATAATAAAATAAAATAATAAAATGAATTATAAAATATAAAAGAAACTGAAAAAGAACAAAAGAGAAAAGAAAAAAAGGAAAGGAAAAAAAGAAACAATAAAAGGAGAAAAAAAAAGAAAACTTAAAATAAAAATACTGTAGTAAAATAAAAAATAAAACAAAATATCGACGAAACTAAAAAAAATAAAAGGAAAAAGAAAAACAAAGAAAATAAGAAAAAAATGAAAATGAAAATAAAAATACTGTAATAAACGAAACCCAAAAAATAAAATAAAAGATAGAAGAAACTAAAAAAATAAAAGAAAAAGGAAAGAAAACAAGAAAAAAAATAAAGGAAAATGTAAAGGATAATAAAAATAAAAATACTGTAATAAAAGAAAATAAAAAAATAATACAGAAGAAAAATAAGAAAAAAGTCAAAGTTAAAAGTTACATAAAATAATAATAAAATAACATGCATAAAAAAATGAAACCATAAAATATAAAATAAAATATAAAATAACAAAATAAAATACAAAATGAATTAAATTAAATTTAAAAAAAACCTGACCGACTGCAGGAACTGGCCCACAATTACGAACGACTCAAAAGCGTAAATAAAGGTGTTTAAAAAAAAATTAAAATTAAATTAAATTAAAATTTTTAAAAAAAACACACGGAGACAGGATAGGTGAATTCACGAATCCTTGGTTAAAAAACGAAATCGGCAGCGATGAAGTTCACACAAGTGGCAGCAGAATTTAAAAAATGGCCAAGTTAAGGAGAAGACGTGGCTTGGCGTAACAAACGTGTTGTCTCTTTGTGCCACCCGGAAGATTAGGGAGGATCGCCTTTTGCCTGACAACGTGGCTATAAAAGGGCTGGTTTTTCTTTTTTAAAACTATTGGCGAGATAATTTTACCCAAATACCAAGCACCAAAGTTCAAAGGCGACGTGTAACGAATACCCACAAGGCGACCGTTATCGGTTGATAATGCGGCAAGACGCCGCAATGACGCACAAAAAAATCAAGAATCCAGGAGCCCCTTTTCTGACTAACCAAAAGTTAG
The DNA here is from genome assembly GCF_947247035.1 of Vipera ursinii. Lineage (NCBI taxonomy): Eukaryota > Metazoa > Chordata > Lepidosauria > Squamata > Viperidae > Vipera > Vipera ursinii. Next base: position 2,321,533 of record NC_139514.1, read on the forward strand.
TCAGACTTATCAAAAGTTGATGCCTCTTAATAACCTTGGTTAGTTGGAAAAAGGCTTGTTGTTGTTAGCTGCGAAGTCGTGTCCGACCCATCGCGACCCCACAGACAACGTTCCTCCAGGCCTTCCTGTCCTCTACCATCTTCTGGAGTCCATTGAAGCTCAGGCCTGCTGCTTCAGGGACTCCATCCAGCCACCTCCTCCTCTGTCGTCCCCTTCTTCTCTTGCCCTCAACCTTTCCCAGCATGAGGCTCTTCTCCAGTGAGTCCTTCCTTCTCATTAGGTGGCCAAAGGATTTGAGTTTCCACTTCAGGATCTAGCCTTCTAAAGAGCAGTCAGGGTGGATCTCATCTAGGACTGACCGGTTTGATCACCTTGCGGTCCAAGGGACTCGCAGGAGTCTTCTCCAGCACCAGAGTTCAAAGGCCTCCATTCTCTGGCGCTCAGCCTGTCTTATGGTCCAACTTTCACTGCCATACATTGCAACTGGGAAGACCATGGCCTTGACTATACGCACTATAGGCTACCAGACTCCTGATTTGGGGCTGCTACACACTTACACGGCTCTCTTCCAATGTTTACCCGCGTTATAGCGCGCTTTAAAGTACACTCATTTGGGAAAACCAGGGCTTTCAGAGGCATCTTTTATCGTTTTGAGAATCCAGCGAATTCATCAGAAAATAGCCTTTTACGTTTTATCGAATGAATGAAAGGATGTTTTAAAAGGCTTGGCATCGGAGGTGTCTAGTCAGCAGGGGGAAAAAAATTGAGTTCTTTTAAATGAAGCCTTCTTAAAACCGTTCCTGGATTGTAAAGCGGAGAATTTTTACCTTGCATTTGGCCAATAGTCAGATCTTTATCCAGTCTGTCAACACCTAGAAATGGATGGGGGGTGGGGGGGAGGAAAGAGGGAAAGGCACCCATATGTTAATCCGATGCTCTTGCCAAATTTTGAATTTCTTCTTTACATTTCTGAATTCTCTAACAGAGTCAGTCTGTCTATCATCTCTCTATATCTCTGTCTCCTATCTCTTATCTCCCTGCCTCGCCCTGTTCATCCATCTTTCTCCGCTCAATATCCATTCATCCAGAGGCCTTCAAACTTCAAACTTGGCCCTTTTTATGACTGGTGGACTTCAACTCCCAGAATTCCTCAGCCAGGCATGCTGGCTGAGGAACTCTGGGAGTTGAAGTCCACAAGCAGGGGTCTTCAAACCTGGCCCTTTTATGACTTGTGGACTTCAATTCCCAGAATCCCTCAGCCAGGCACGCGTGCCTGGCTGAGGAATTCTGGGAGTTGAAGTCCACAAGTCATAAAAGGGCCAAGTTTGAAGACCCCAGTATTAATCTTTCTTTCTTCTTCTTCTTTCTCTTCTTTCTTTCTTTTCTTTTCTCTTTCTTTTTCATTCATTCTCTTTTTCTTTCTTTCCTTTCTCTTTTTCATTCTTTCTGTTTTTCTTTCTTTTTCTTTCCTTTCTCTTTCTTCTCTCTTTCTTTCTATCTTTCCTCTCTCTCTCTCTCTCTCTCTCTCTCTCTCTCTCTCTCTCTCTCTAACCCGTACATACCCACAGGCAAAATACAACGAAAAATTCCTGCTAGGAAGGCGTGTTGGATACGTTCGCCTCTTTGCATCGTTTGTCAAAATAACAAAGGTGGGATTGAAACAACTGCATCCATAAAATCATCATCAGGGCAGGCGGCCGCCTTGAGCCTCTTCCATCCAGCTGGCAGACTCATGGGATGGATTTCTGGAAGGAGGAAGGAAAGAAAAGAGGGGGGGATACCCCCCCCCCCGCCTACCTACCTGCTAAAAGCAGCAGTTTGGGAACAGGGCAATTGAGGAAGAGGTTAGAGAGGCCTCTGAACCAGCCATCCCAGTATCTCTCCGTTTTGGCCAGTTCGATCCGCCAAGTGTAGGCAACTTCTTTCTTGGTCTGGGGAATTAAGAGAAAAAGGGAAACATTCAACAAACTCGGAGGCCGAGAAGCCTCATTGCTTACAAGCAGCGAACAGCAGGAATTACAAGGAGATGCAATTCACACGGATATATTTTATATAAGAGCCTTGGTGGAGCAGTGGGCTAATGCCTCCTTAAGTAACACCAGCTGCCTGTAATTAGTGCAGGTTCGAGTCCCACCAGGCTCAAGGTTGACTCAGCCTTCCATCCTTCCCAGGTAGGTAAAATGAGGACCCAGATTGTTGGGGGCAATTAAGCTGACTTTGTAATAATGCCGCTTGGGGGTGTGTGTGAAAGCCCTAATAAGCAGGCATATACATAGAATGAAGGCTACTGCTAAGCTTGTAAGCCGCCCTGAGTCTTCGGAGAAGGGCGGGATATAAATGGAATTAACATAAATAAATATTTTTTGAGGGGTGGTGGTGTTAAAACCTATCCTGAAAAGAGCCTCAGTTCTGAATATACAGGAAGTCCTCACTTTAAGACAGTAGTAGTAGTAGTAGTAGTAGTAGTAGTAGTAGTAATAATAATAATAATAATAATAATAATAATAATAATAAGAAGAAGAAGAAGAAGAAGAAGAAGAAGAAGAAGAAGAAGAAGAAGAAGAAGAAGTAGAAGAAGAAGAAAAAGAAGAAGAAGACGACGTGGGAACATAGGGTGGAAAAAGTTGTCGAGAATGAGAGGGTGAAGATCTTGTGGGACTTCCGAATACAGACAGATCGCCATTTGGAACACAACACGCCAGATATCACAGTCGTAGAGAACCGAAGCGTACAGCTGATTGATATCGCTGTACCAGGAGATGCCAGAGTCGAAGAAAAAGAACTGGAAAAAATTACGAAATACCACGACCTGGCCATCGAAACTGCGCGATTATGGATGAAACGCGTAACAGGGATACCCATTGTCACCGGGGCACTGGGAACTATGTCCAAAAACTTTGCAAAAGACATCAAGAAATTGCAGCTTCCTGCAACCACTCCAGCAAAGCTACAAAAAACTGCGCTACTCGGAACATCTTACATTTTAAGGAGATACCTGGTTGATTCCTAGGATGCTGGCAGCAGCCTGTGTCAACCATGAGTGCCAATCAATTTGAGTGTTCAGTTGACTGAGGTTCATGTTTAATGAATAAAAGCCTTTTGGGTTAAAATTTGGTGGAACATTCAAAAGATTTTTAAGAGAAAGATTAAGTTCTCTCCGCAATTGTTTTTATTGGGCATTGTTGTAGATTGTGATGTTAAAGAAACCAATTTGATGTTGAATTTGATAACAGCAGCACGGTTACTGGTGGGACAATACTGGAAGAAGGACAGTTTGCCTACTATAGAAGAATGGGTGCTTAAAGTTTCGAATCTTGCAGAAATGTCTAAGATTTCTGCTTATTTGAAGGATCATTCACAAGAAAGATATATTTCAGTTTGGAGGAGATGGATAGATTATATTCAGAATAAATATGGGACTACAAAGTTCCATTTAGCTTATGAGTAGATTTTAGAGGGATATTGTTATTAATTTTAGTGTTAGTACTTAGTATGTATCTATGTTAAAGGGGAGTTAAAGCACATTATGAATTTGGTTAATTTTATATTATGGATAATCTTTAGCTAGAATATGATTATTATAACTATAACCCTGTATTTAGCTCTGGGAAGTGGGGGGGAGAAGGTGGGTGGGTGGGATTTTGGGATGTATTGTAAAATTTTGTTTTTGTAAAACTCTTTAATAAAAAAAGTTTTATAATAATAATAATTAGTAGTAGTAGTAGTTGTTGTTGTTGGAAGGGACCTTGGAGGTCATCTAGTCCAACCCCCTGCTCAGGCAGGAAACCCTGGATCATTTCAGACAAATGGCTGTCCCGTCTCTTCTTAAAAACTTCATGGAGGCGGTTTGTTTCCCTGGTTAATTGTTCTGTCAGGAAGTTTCTCCTTAGTTCTAGGTTGCTTCATTTAGTGACCGAAGTTACGACGGCACTGGGAAAAGTGACTTAGGACCAGGTTTTCATGCTTAACGACCACTGCAGCACCCTCACGGTCACAAAATTCGGTTGCTAGGCAACAGACTCATAGTTATGACGGCTGCAGCATCCCGGAGAGTGTGTGTGTGTGTGTGTGTGTGTGTGTGTGTGTGTGTGTGTGTGTTTGTGTGAGTGAGACGTGAGCCCCTTTCGCGACCTTCTGGGCAAGCAAAGTTAATGAAGGAAGCCGGATTTGCTGAGCGACCGGGATGACTCATTTAAGAACGGCAGCGATTTGCCTCACGAAGGTGGACGCCAAAGTCGTAAAAATGGAGCAAAAGTCACTTGAGAATTTTCTCAGCAGCATAAATTTCGGGCTGGATTGGGGTCATAAGTTGAGGACTGCCTGTATTTATGACGGTTGCAGCGTCCGTGTGCGTGTGTGTATGTGTGTCACGTGATCCCCTTTTGCAACCGTCTAAAAAGCGAAGCCAACAGGGAAGCTACGATTCATTTAACAATCGCGTGACTAACTTAACAACTGCGGGGATCTGCTTAGCAACGGTGAGGAGAGGAAGCTCGTAAAATGGGCCAAAACCCGCTTAACGACCGTCTCGTTTACCCACACAGACTTTTCGGGCTCAATGGCTGGTCGGAAGGTCACAAAAGGAGACGTCATGACCTTTTTTGTGTTCTTTCATTTAGTGAGCTTGTGAAACGTAATAAAATTAAAGCAACGGTGCAAAGAGTTGACCGGTTGCCCAGAAAGCGATTATAAAATACTATTATTAAATGAACAGTTATAAAGAAATTAGAAGAAAAATGGGTGGGAACTTAACGAAAGGTGGCATTTCTACCGCACGCTTTTCCCAAAAGGTTTCCAGAATTTTGGCCACTACTGCACACGCAGCATGAAATACACAAGTTTCTTTATCATATTTTCCTGATAATATACCTAATAAAAATAGTTCCAGTTCAAAATCTACGTGTTTTGCCCACTGTAGAAGAATGGGTGTTTAAAGTTTCGAATCTTGCAGAAATGTCTAAGATTTCTGCTTACCTGAAGGATCATTCACAGGAAAGATATATTTCAGTTTGGAGGAGATGGATAAATTATATTCAAAACAAATATGGGACTAAAAAGTACCATTTAGCTTATGAGTAGATTTTAGTGGGATATTGTTATTGGTACGTTGTTGGTAGTTATGTTAAAAGAGAGTTAAAGCGCATTATGAATTTGGTTAATTGCATATTATGCATAATTCTTATTTAGAATATGATTATTGTAACTATAATCCTGTATTTAGCTCTGGGAAGTGGGTGGGTGGGATTTGGGGATATATTGTAAAATTTTGTTTTTGTAAAACTCTTTAATTAAAAAAAAATCTATGTGTTTTCTTAACGTCTTTTCTACGTAAATATGTATTTTTGTCCAAATTTGCCCCAATTTGGTAGTACATGCCTGGTTTTTTTTATTGCACTTCCAACAGTTACTAGACATGTTTCTAAACATTTTAAATACGTTTTTAAACGTTTTAAACATTTTAAAACAATCTCGCAGCTGGTAAGCGGCCATCCAGAAAACGTTTTATATACATGATTTTCCTTCTACGCGGTTGCCATTGTCAACTTATCATTCCTTTCCTCGAGGTTTTTTTCTTTTTTTTGCCATTTTTCTAATTCTACACTTGTGCCCAAAGCTTTTTTTTTTGCGCTGAGCGTCTGAATTTCGATCACGCTAAACCAACCGTTCTAAGTCGAGGACTGAGGGAACATGCAGAACGGCTCCTCCTAACACTGGCGTATATCTCAGCTCCAGAAAATTTTGCACGGGCTGCACAGGTAAATTGGACCAGATTTTTTTTTTTTGGGGGGGGGGGGGGGAAACGGGGCTGAAAAAAATAAAAAGGCTACCCACTTCCACGCTGTCGTCTTTCTTCTTCTTGTTGAGCGATTGTCCATCTTCGCCCTCCTCTTCCTCCTCTTCCTCTTCTTCTATAATCCCTTCCACGATGGCTTTGGAGTCTCCGGGGCTGGGGGCTTCCTCGCACCTGATTTGTTTCAAAGAAATGAGGTTTTATAATTGAGACTTCGAGCTCAGAAAAAAGGAATAAAACTCCCGGCAAAGATTTTTACGGCTAGGGGAAAGGAAAGTTAACAAGAGCTCGGAAGCTTCCCAAAGCAAATTCTCCCAGCCGACTTAAATCATAATCATGATAGTAAAGTTGGAAGGGACCTTGGAGGTCATCTACTCCAACCCCCTGCTCAGGCAGGAAACCCTATACCGTTTCAGACAAATGGCTGTCCAGTCTCTTAGAGCAGAATAGAGTTGGAAGGGACCTTGGAGGTCATCTAGTCCAACCCCCTGCTCAAGCAGGAAACCCTGTACCATTTCAGACAAATGGCTGTCCAGTCTCTTCTTAAAAACTTCCAGTGTTGGAGCATTCACCACTTCTGGAGGCAGGTTGTTCCACTGGTTAGTTGTTCTCACTGTCAGGAAGTTTCTCCTTAGTTCCAGGCTGCTTCTCTCCTTGGTGAGTTTCCATCCGTTGCTTCTTGTCCAGCCTTTTGGTGCTTTGGAGAAGAGCTTGACTCCCTCTTCTTTGGGGCAGCCCCTGAGATACTGGAACATGGCTATCCAGTCCCCCCTTGTCCTTCTCTTTGTTAAACTACACATACCAAATTCCAGCAACCATTCCTTATATGTTTTAGCCTCCAGTCCCCTGATCCTCTTTTTTGCTCTTCTCTGCACTCTTTCCAGAGTCTCAACATCTTTTTTACATCGTGGTGACCAAAACTGGACGCAGTATTCCAGGTGTGGCCTTACCAAGGAATTGTAAAGTGGTATTAGTACTTCACTTGATCTTGATTCTCTCCCTCTGTTAATGCAGCCTAGCACTGTGTTGGCTTTTTTGGCAGCTGCAGCACACGGCTGGCTCCTATTGAAGTGATTGTCTACTAGGACTCCGAGATCCCTCTCACAGTTACTACTATTGAGCAAGGTACCACCTATACTATACCTGTGCATTTGATTTTTCCTGCCTAAATGTAGAACCTTACTTTATTCACCACTGACTTAGCAGAGTTAGGAATCTTTTCTGCAGTGGATATTGCCCCTTCCTCCGTGCTTCCCGAGTCCCATCCCAGAAAGTCCAACTTTGGGACAACCAGGACCTGGATGACTGAGAAGCACCACGGACAATTAGGGACGCTCTTTGGGATGGAGCCCCGTCGAAGGTTGCGAGAGCACGAACGGATTTCCAGAAAACAGGGCGGACCACAGGAACCGTTTTTCGCTTCCGCTGGAGACGCAGAAAACACGGACCCATCCCCAACGGCCTGCGCCAGTCTTCAAGGGACGCCGGGCGGGAAACCTCCGGCAGCCAAGCAGGCCCCACGCCCGTTGGCACCGCTCAGGCGGATCCTGAGGACACAGTTGAAACTCCAGGCGGCCTCAAGGACTCTAGGAAACAGGGGGTCTTCGAACCTGGCCCGTTGATGACTTGTGGACTTCAACTCCCAGAATCCCTCAGCCAGGCACGCGTGCCTGGCTGAGGGATTCTGGGAGTTGAAGTCCACAAGTCATCAACGGGCCAGGTTCGAAGACCGCTGCTCTAAAAGAATGCAAATGACCAGTTTTTCTGCAGGGAGGATCAATCCTTCCATTCCCCTCCATCCAGTCCGAGCGGAAGAAGCTTCTTGGGTGAGAAGCGAAACGTCTTCAAAGGAAAACAAGGAGGTCCAGTGGCCTCCTGCAAACAACCAAGCCCAGAGAGCACCAGGAGCGCTCCTCCTCCTCCTCCTCCCCCCTTGTTTTCTCCACTCCGCAAAGCCCCCTCCCTTCTAGCACTGATGATGTTCCCTAGTTGGGTCATGAAACATCTGCAAGAAAACCACCCAGCTCAGAGAGCACCCAGGACCCCACACTCCTCCTCCTCCTCCTCTTCCTCATCTCTGCAAACCCTACTTCCTTGTAGAACTGATGATGTTCCCTAGTTGGGTCATGAAACGTCTGCAAGAAAACCACCAAGCTCAGAGAGCACCAAGGATCCCACAGTTCACCTCCTCCTCCTCTGCTTCTCCTCTTCTTCTTCCTCTTCCTCCTCCTCCTCACAACCCCCCCTCCCTTCTAGCACTGATGATGTTCCCTAGTTGGGTGATGAAGCGTCTGCAAGGAAACCACCCAGCTCAGAGAGCACCAAAGACCCCACAGTCCTCTTCCTCCTCCTCCTCCTCCTCCTCCTCCTCCTCCTCCTCCTCCTCCCTTCTAGCACTGATGATGTTCCCTAGTTGGGTCAGGAAACGTCTGCAAGAAAAGCACCCAGTTCAGAGAGCACCAGGGACCCTACAATTCTTCTCCTCCTCTTCCTCCTCCTTCTCCCCCACCCCCTCCTCCTCTTCACAAACCCCCTTCCCTTCTAGCAATGATGATGTTCCCTAGTTGGGTCCTGAAACATCTGCAAGCAAACAATCAAGCTCAGAGAGCACTAACGACCCCACTGTCCTCCTCCTCCTCCTCCTCCTCTTCATCTTCCTCCTCCTCCTCCCCCTTCTCCCTTCTAGCACCGATGATGTTCCCTAGTTGGGTGATGAAGCGTCTGCAAGAAAACCACCCAGCTCAGAGAGCACCAGGGACCCCACAGTCCGTCCTTCCTTCCTTCCTTCCTTCCTTCCTTCCTTCCTTCCTTCCTTCCTTCCTTCCTTCCTCCTCCCTTCTAGCACTGATGATGTTCCCTAGTTGGGTCATGAAACGTCTGCAAGAAAACCACCCAGCTCAGAGAGCACCAAGGACCCCACAGTCCTCCTCCTCCTCCCTTCTAGCACTGACGATGGGACCTAGTTGGGTCATGAAATATCTGCAAGGAAACAATGAGCACACACCCACAGCTCCACACCCTCCCAGAATTCCCTAGCCGGTTGAAGTCTACACATTTTTAAGCATTTCAAGTTCGAAAAGCGAGGAGGAGCTTTCCCAAAAGGGCCCAGAGGAAGGCAGGGAAGGAAGTTTCAAAAGTCGACGTACTGTTTGACCTGGCCGATCATGGACACTCTGGCCGATTCGAGATTTCTGATCTGCCCGCTCTTCACACTAGGGGGAAAAAGGGGAAAAAAAGACAAGCCATCACCAACACGGAATTCGTAAGCGTCGTTTTAACTTTTCTTTTTTTTATTTTTTTTTTTTAGCAAAAAGGGTTTACCTTGAATTTTTTAAAGCCCCACCTGTCTCCTCTCAGAGGAAGGCAGAGTAGCTAATACGGAACTCCTTGCTCAAGTTTTATTTTTATTGTTATTATTTATTTATTTATTTATTTGATTTATATACCGCCCTTCTCCCGAAGGACTCAGGGCGGTGTACAGGGCAATAAAAATAAGAATACAGGATACAAGATTTAAAGTTAAATGATTGTGCCCAATGTAGTAAGCTAGTTAAAAATAATGTTAAAACCCCAAACCCATCAAGCCAGGCCAGCTTGTTCGAATAGATAAGTTGTTGTTCTTGTTGTTGTTGTTGTTATTATTATTATTATTATTATTATTATTATTATTATTATTATTATTATTACTACTACTACTACTTTGGCTTGTCACGCAGTCAGCCAGATGTTCGGACTGGATCTGGTTGTTTTTTTTTCATCCACCTATTCAGTCCTTCCCAAGGACCTGGGAGAGGCAGATGTGGTTGTTTGAGGGTGTTAAAAGGTCTCGTCGCAGGATGTCAGCTGATTTGGAGTCAAGCTGCCTTTCGCAATTGACTGATGGGGATTTTGTCAATGCCGGTGGTGGTTCAAGGGACGCTCCCGATGTTCTGGAATTGCACCAGAGGCTGTTGGCGCCATCTTTGCTTCCGTTTGCCCCGGGGCCTATTTCTATTTGCAGGTCTTTGTATTCTGTGATATATATTTTTTTCCTAGCCCTTTCTCTTCTGCTGTCTCCAGGCACTGCCACATCCACTATCCAGACTTTTGTGTCTTAGTGACAGCTGTTAAGTCTGGGGTGTTATGTGGCAGGTGCTTGTGTGAATTATAAAAAGTCCTGGAGCAAATTAGCTTCTTCCTTGTCTAATTCTGTCTCTTGTTTTACGATCCCACTTCTTCCTTGCAGGCAAACGATATTACTTGCAGATCCTCCGGCGCACCATTGTTGCTACTGGGTCGCGCCGTTGTTTGTGGTCAGTTTGCGTGTGTTGTGATTCAGGGTCAGCCTGTGGGTTCAGCAGTTGGGTCAGACGACTCAGAGGAGGATGGGGGTGTTGAAGACCTTGCTGAGGGGGTTGAAGATCTTGCTGATGAGAGCCCTCAGCCAGCCCCTCCCACTTGGTCACCACGGAGACCCAGCTGTGTGAGCCTGACAGCGTGGATGAAGATGACCCACAGCTGGCCCTGTTCAAGGACGCCCGACGCAGGAGGCAGTCAATTAGGAGTAAACAGAGGAAGGCAATGGGGCTTCTCAGAAGGAGGCAGAGAGAAGCCATGTCCTGAACTGTATAAAAGGGGAATGCGTGGGAGGGCTGGTTTGCTGAAGGCAACCGCTCGTTCCTGTTTCTTAAAGCTCCTGTTTCTTGGTTTGTCTTGTTCCGTTTGTTTTTGTAGTAATAAATTTGACAGGCGTAATTCCAGCCTCTTGCCTTCTTGTAAAAGGGGTTGTCCCTGCCTTTTCTGCAGGGCCGGTAGCAGGCTGGTACAGAACAGCGTGATCTTCTTACAGCAGCTCCCCAGGTGGTCCACGGTTTCTTCAGCTTCTTTGCAGAAGCAGCATTTAACAGAAACGCAGAGCTGGAAGGGACCTCGGAGGTCTTCTAGTCCAACCCCCTGCTCGAGCGTTTTGGACAAATAGTTGTCCAATCCCTTCTTGAAAACCGCCAGTGATTGGGAGCACCCACGGCTTCCGAAGGTAAGCAGGGTTCCACGGCTTAATTGTAATTCATTTGTTAATTGTCGTTTTGCAACCCAGCTCGTGGTGTATGTGGCAACTCTGAGCGGCTAGATTCACAGATGGAGCAGGAAGTTGGCTTATTGGGATGGGAGGCATCAATAGACCATCCCCGCTTCAGACAGGAAGGCGGTGCAGAGAGTGGTGAGGACAGTAAGAACAGATCCTTGGCAGTTGCCTCCCTTCCATCCAGGACGTGGCACAGAAGCGTTGCTTGAGCTGGGTCCACAAGATTGTCTGGGACACTACACACCTCTTCACAACCCGTTTTCCTTGTTCCCTTCTGGGGGTGGGGGGCGCTCCGTGATATCCAAAGCAGAACAACCAGATTCAGTTACAGTTTTGCTCCATACAGTATTAACCTTGTGAACTCTCAAGCTTCCTCCTTCCGTTATATGTTCAAGATGGACAGTGTTTAATATTTATTTGTTACGTATATATGTAGGGGTGTGGGTCTATACATAAGTTGTATATAGTATGTTTTAGGTGTGTGTCATGTATGTGTACACTTTGAGAGCAAGCAACTAAATTTCATTTTTTAATGTGTGCTGTTGTGCCCACAGGAAAAAATGACAATAAAGGTTATCTAATCTAATCTAATCCAACCTAACCCAATCCAACCCAACCCAACCTAACCCAATCCAACCCAACATAACCCAACCCAACCCAACCTAATCTAATCCAACCCAACCGAACCCAATCTAATCCAACCCAACCAACCTAATCTAATCCAACCCAACCCAATCTAACCCAACCCAACCTAATCCAACCCAACCCAACCTAATCTAATCCAACCCAACCTAACCCAATCCAATCTAACCTAATCTAATCCAACCAAACCCAACCTAATCCAACCCAACCCAACCGAACCCAAACTAATCCAACCCAACCCAACCTAATCCAACCCAACCCAACCCAATCTAATCTAATCCAACCCAACCCGATCTAATCCAACCCAACCTAATCCAACCCAATCTAATCCAACCCAACCCAACCTAATCTAATCCAACCCAACCGAACCCAATCTAATCCAACCCAACCAACCTAATCTAATCCAACCCAACCCAATCTAACCCAACCCAACCTAATCCAACCCAACCCAACCTAATCTAATCCAACCCAACCTAACCCAATCCAATCTAACCTAATCTAATCCAACCAAACCCAACCTAATCCAATCCAACCCAACCGAACCCAAACTAATCCAACCCAACCCAACCTAATCCAACCCAACCCAACCCAATCTAATCTAATCCAACCCAACCCGATCTAATCCAACCCGATCTAATCCAACCCAATCTAATCCAACCCAACCCAACCTAATCTAATCCAATCCAACTCAACCTAATATAATGGTTCAACCATCGTGGTTGAACTTTACCTCCATTCGATGGCGTTTTCCAGAGATTTGAACGTCTTCGGGCGACTCCGAAGGAAATTTTGCATGCTGTTGAGGGCATCCATAGCTGTCCCTGCACCAATGACAGAGGGATTTGGTATTAAACAAACTGACATGTATCATGCCTGCTGCAAGAGCAGGGGGTCTTCAAACTTGGCCCTTTGATGACTTGCGGACTTCAACTCCCACGTGCCTGGCTGAGGAATTCTGGGAGTTGAAGTCTACAAGTCATAAAAGGGCTGGAGGTTGGAAGACGCCTGGTCTAGAGGGGAAAATGGTGGCAACTTACCTTCCACAACGTCAATCATACAGAGGCCCAACAAGCTTGGCACCAGATTGGACACGGCTGTGTGGACAGCGATGGCCCCTCCCATGCTGTGCCCAATCAGCATAATGGGAGGGCAGAGGTCACCATACATGACTTCCATCACGTTGCCGACGTCTCTAGAAAAAAAACATAAGAACGAGAGAACATAAGATGTGTCCTGCTGGATGGGACCCCAGACCCACCTTGCTCGTTCTCCCAACTGCCCAAGGAACCCCACTGGTCTCCTAGCACAGGAGTATCCCAATTTGATGACTTCTAAGACTCGGGGACTTCATCTCCCAGAATTCCTCAGCCAGAAGAATTCTGGGAAGTCCCCCAACTTTTAAAGTTGCCGAGATTGGAGACCCCAGGTTCCTAACCTTAAAACACCCCCTCCCCCTCCCCCAAAATTATGGAACCACGTACCTGGACATTGTTTCTGCAGACAGGTCGTCGGGATTACCCACTTTTGTCTCACCTGCAACAAAAGCAGCTCAAATTAAAAGCAGCATTAACCTTGTTCCCCTATGCGTTGGAGCCTGCTGTATTAGCACGTCTGTGCATATTGTTCCTGGTGTATGGTAGTGTAGATAGTGTAATATAAACCACCATTTTAATATAGACCACTGTTTATTGTGTTTACTCCTGGGTTATCTCAGCGCAATAAGACTGCATGCTCTGACATATTACATTTGTAACTGTAACTTGTCTTGGTGTTTGTATTGCAATGGATATTTGTGCCGTAATTTGTACTGCATAGCACTGTATTTATATTTCTTATCTAATCAATACACGCTAGCTGAGAAATACATACTGCTAAATACTGCTAAGCTTGTAAGCAGCCCTGAGTCTTCGGAGAAGGGCAGGATATAAATAGAATTTTATAATATATATATATATATATATATATATAGTATATATATATATATATATATATATATATATATATATATATATATATACATATATATATATATATATATCCCCAGATGGGCATGGGGAGACTCCGAAGGCATCACCGAGCCCAGGGTTAGGCAACCTCGGCTCTTTTATGACTCATGGACTTCAAATCCCAGAATTCCTGAGTCAGCATAGCTGACTCAGGAATTCTGGGAGTTGAAGTCCATGAGTCATAAAAGAGCCGAGGTTGCCTAACCCTGACCCAGCCGGTCCTAAGCTAAGCAGGATTGGATTGGATATTCTATATTTCTGCTGAGGAAACCTCATTGCTTTTCTCTAAAATCTCGAAGAACCAGGCTTGATTCCAAACAGCTTTGAATGCCTTACCGCAGGGATCCCCAGCCCCCCAGGATGCGGACCGGTACCGGGCCGCAGCACGCCAGCAACCGGTCCGCACAAACAAGCAAAGCCCCATCCGCGGGATGCAGGCAGCACTCAAAATCATGCACTCTTCGGTCCGTGGAAAAACCTCTCTCCACGGAACCGGTCCCCGGGTGCCCAAAAAGTTGGAGGCCTCTGCCTTACCGTGTCCTCTTAGATCCAAAGCAACGATCCTGCACTGGATACGGTTGACAATGGCAGCCTGAAGAAAAGAGATATTTTTTTTTTAAAAAAGGACTCAGATAGTTATACAATCAGAGGGATGGATAGAGCTCTTAAGGAGTTGAGGTCCCACCCTTGTAGACGGGATGAGACCACAAGAATGATCTAGCGCAGGGCTAGGTAACCTGGGCTCTTTTATGACTGGTGGACTTCAACTCCCAGAATTCCTGAGCCAGCTGTGCTGAGGGAAAAGGGAGAGGTTTCCAAGCTGAGCCATGTTGGCTCAGGAATTCTGGGAGTTGAAGTCCACCAGTCATGAAGGGGCCATAGTTCCCTCATGCTGGTTCAGGAATTCTGGGAGTTGAAGTCCACGAGTCATGAAGGGGCCATAATTCCCTCATGCTGGTTCAGGAATTCTGGGAGTTGAAGTCCACGAGTCATGAAGGGGCCATAGTTCCCTCATGCCGGCTCAGGAATTCTGGGAGTTGAAGTCCACGAGTCATGAAGGGGCCATAGTTCCCTCATGCTGGCTCAGGAATTCTGGGAGCTGAACTCCACGAGTCATAAAAGAGCCAAGGTTGCCTAACCCTGATCTAGCCCAGCATTTCTCAACCTCGGCAACGTGAAGATGTGTGGACTTCAACTCCCAGAATACCCCAGCCGGCAATGCATCCAACTGACTCCTAAACAAACACACGAGTCAGGTGCCAACCCTCCGAATTTTGATCACGCAACCATGGGGAGGCTGCAACAGTCGTGTGAAAAATGGCAGTAAGATACTTTATTTTCAGCATCAGAATCGAGTGGAAGGGACCTTGGAGGTCTTCTAGTCTGCCCCCCTGCTCAAGCAGGAGATGAAGCACCCATAATGTCTGAAGGAAAGCTGTTCACCGCTGTTGTAACTTTGAATGGTCACTAAATGAAATGTGGTAAGTCGAGGACTACAGATAGATAGATAGATAGATAGATAGATAGATAGATAGATAGATAGATAGATGATAGATAGAAATTAGATAGACAGATGATGGATGGATGGATGGATGGATGGATGGATGGATGGATGGAAGGAGATAGACAGATAGATGAGAGATAGAAATTATAGACAAGAGATAGAAATTAGACAGATGATAGATATAGATACCATAGATAGATAAATAGATTGATGATAGATAGAAATTAGATAGACAGATGATAGATGAATGGATGGATGGAGATAGACAAGAGATAGATAGATAGATAGATAGATAGATAGATAGATAGATAGATAGATAGGGATAGATGAATGGATGGATAGATAGATAGATAGATAGATAGATAGATAGATAGATAGATAGATATGGATGGATGGATGGATGAACTTTCTTGCCATTTTTTCCTGTGGGCACAACGGCACACATTGAAATCTACTTGCTTGCTCACATAACACACATTTAAACATACTATATACAACTTATGTATAGACCTATACTTTTACATATAAGTAACATATAAATATTATAAATATTTGTACTAAACCATAGGAAATTATGGGCTCAACTGTGGTGCTAAAGGAAGCACACCCTATATAGCAGCAGGCCCAGTGTTTTTTTTTGGGGGGGGGGGGGCGGAAGATGGTTTAAAAAAAACAAAAAACCTGACCCAGCAACACACAAGGAAGGGACTTACCGTGAAGACAGCCCAGGAGAGCGCCGAGTGGCCTCCGCCGTGTAGAAGGACCAACAGGGGACCCTCGGACCCACTCTTGTAAACTCGAAAAGTGTATGAACAGTTAAGGACGTGACACGCTTCTTTGGAAACAATGGAGGGTTAGGAAAAAAAGAGGACGGGGAGATATTACTGCTACGTAGAATCATAAAATCCTAGGGATGGAGGTCTTCCATCTTCTAGACCAGGGGTAGGCAACCTCGGCTCTTTGATGACTCATGGACTTCAACTCCCAGAATTCCTGAGCTGACTCTCTGCATTAATTTACAGAGGTGACTTACACACCCATAACTCTCTTCTTGTGCAAGCGACACCCCCCCACACACACTACTCATCTGCTTTGAAACTCATTGGTACACAATTGCGCAAGCTAGTGTTGTTGTTGTCGCTTGCCTTGTGACTCGCAACGCAGCCGAAACAAAGGTGGACGCGTTAGTCATGCAACAGCTGTTGCTTTCTGCACCTCCCCTTGCGGTCTTCTCTGAGCTGCACAAAAATCTTGTGCGTTTTGGCGCTTTTTTCCCTCTCTCATCAGGGTAGGTAAAATGAACTTTTTCTTCCATTTAACTGTTTATTAATTCTAAGGTTTATTTCTCCTGTAAAATACACGCAACCCTGTCTTTTTACACATTCCCCCTTTTCTCTCATCAGTATAGGTAAAATGAACTTTTTCTTCCATTTACCGTAACTTTTTATTAATTCTAAGGTTTATTTCTCCTGTAAAATACACGCAAAGGGACGCGGTGGCTCAGTGGGTTAGGACGCTGAGCCTGTCGATCAGATGGTCGACAGTTTGGCGGGTCGAACCCCGAGTGCCGCGTAACAGACTGAGCACCTGTTACGCGTCCAGCTTCTGCCAACCTAGCAGTTCGAAAGCACGTAAAAATGCAAGTAGAAAAATAGGGACCACTCCGGTGGGAAGGGAACAGCGTTTCGTGCACCTTTGGCGTCTAGTCATGCCGGCCACATGACCACGGAGACGTCCTCGGACAAGCGCTGGCTCTTCGGCTTTGAAATGGAGATGAGCACCGGCCCCTAGAGTCGGAAACGACTAGCATGCGTGTGCGGGGGAACCTTTACCTTTACCTAAAATACACGGAACGCTGTCTCTTTACATATTGCCTTCAAAACGAGCCTTGTCTTTGCTTTGGGAATGCCTTAAATTTCTTTACATTATACGGGTAGTCCTTGAGTTACAACAGCTTTGTTTAGTGACCATTCAAAGTTAGAATGGAAACTGAAAAAAGTGACTTGCGATCCTTTCTCACACTTACAACCGCTTCAAATTTACGACCGTCGCAGCATCCCTGGGGCAAAATTCAGACGATTGGCAGCTGGCTCATCTTTATGACGGCAGCCGCGTGCCGGGGTCACGCGATGCCCTTTTGCAACCTTCTGACAAGCAAAGTCCATTGGGGGGTGGGGGGGGGAAAGCAGCCGGACTCACTTAAGGACCGTGTGACTTAACAATTGCAGTGATTCACTTAACAACGGTGGCAAGAAAGGTTGTCCCCACCTGCCTCCTCAGCTCACAGCTCGGCAGATGCCTTAGTGGAAGCCTGGGAAAGGACGGCCACGGAGGCACTTGACCGAGTTGTACCCTTGCGGCTCCTGACCCGGCGCAGATCCCAATGGGCTCCATGGTTCTCCGCGGAGCTCCGGGAGATGAAGCGTCGGAGACGGGGCCTAGAGAGCGTTTGGAGGTCCAGCCGATCTGAATCCGACCGATTGCGACTAAGAACCCATATTAGGTCTTATCTCGCAGCGATGAGGGTAGCGAGATCTAACTACTACGCTGCCCTCATCGCGTCCGCAGATAATCGCCCGGCCGCCCTGTTTACGGTGACCCGCTCCCTCCTTAACCAGTAGGTTAGTGGGGAACCCTTGCAGGGGCGTGCCGAGGAATTTAGTCAACATCTGTCGGACAAAATCGCTCGGATTCGGACCGGTTTGGACTCCGACTGGGCAGTATCGGACGATCAGGACACGAGCGATCTTGTCAATGTCACCTGGGAGGAGTTCGATCCTGTGACTCCGGAGGAAGTGGACAGGATCATGGGGAGGCTGAGCTCCACCACATGTTTATTGGACCCGTGCCCTTCCTGGCTGGTTTATGCAGCCCGGGAGGGGACACGAGGCTGGTTCCAGGCGGTTATATCTGCTTCTTTGAGTGAGGGTAGTTTTCCCGCCGCCTTGAAAGAGGCG
Source organism: Vipera ursinii (assembly GCF_947247035.1). NCBI lineage: Eukaryota > Metazoa > Chordata > Lepidosauria > Squamata > Viperidae > Vipera > Vipera ursinii. The sequence goes on from NC_139514.1 coordinate 2,339,495, forward strand.
GTGGTGAGACCTTCAAGGTGTTGGTAATGACCTACAAAGCCCTTCATGGCATGGGTCCAGAATACCTTGGGGAGCACCTGCAGCCGGCGTCAACTTCCCTCCGCCCAGTACGCTCCCACAGAGAGGGCCTCCTCAGGGTGCCGCCAGTCAAAGAATGCCGACTGGTGGCCCCCAGGGGGAGAGCGTTGTCTGTGGGTGCACCGGATTTATGGAACCATCTTCCGGTCGAGCTCCGGATGGCGCCCGATCTCCGCTCCTTCCGGCGCGACCTTAAAACCCATCTCTTTAAACAAGCGGGCCTGGCCTGATGGGACGGGGTGGGATTTTTATTAATAACTTCAATTTTAAATTTGTATTATTTATGGGCATTGTTTAATCATGTTTTAATAATTTTAATTTTAATTTTTGTATCTAACTTTTATGTATTGCCCTGTTCACCGCCCTGAGTCTCTTGAGAGAAGGGCGGTAAATAAATAAATAAATAAATAAATAAATAAATAAATAAATAAATAAATAAATAAAATGGGGCAAATGTCTCGCTTAGCAATGGAAATTTGGGGCTCCGTTTTGGTCGTAGTCAAGGACTACCCGTGCAAACCTTCTCTTTTTTACGTATTACCTTCAAAATGGACATTTTGTTCGGTTTGGGAACGAATTAAATTTATTTCCATTATTCCTTATGGGAAAAATGTCTTTGTACTCCCCGTTTTTGCAGACCAGTTAAGGATGAGTACCAAGGTACTCCAGTATTAAAAAGAGGAAGTGATGGCTGGCCTACAATGGTTTTGCATTTTTAATCTGAAAGCTATTCCTGGCAAGCAAGGACAAAATGTGTGCTAAACGGAGCCGGGGGAATCCTTAGCCTTAAATATGGACTGCATCGTGGAGGGTTGTGCAACTGGAATAAATCAACCAGAGGCCAAAAGGATATATCCTGGCCGGAGTCTGTCTCAACCACAACATCTTCCATAGATTCAAAATATTGGCTCCAGGAAACCGGGCTGTAGTCGCGCTTTCTTCCAGGCCTGAAAAAGAAAAAGGAGGTGTTTAATTTCTACAAATCTTCGTTTTGATTTTTTCTTTTTAATTAAGGCGAGTCTAAAAGAGACCAGGGCATGTTATGGCCTCTGGGCCGCATCCGGCCCTTTGGCAGTCCCAGCCAGCGTGGTTCGCTTTTCATTTTGAAGGCAACTTTTCCCCCCCTAATTTAGGTTAATGCAGGCATGAATGCCTACGTGTCTTCACTCCCCTATGGGTCCCAGTTTCCCATGTGACCCCTTGGGAAAATTAATGGGAGGAGGAGGAGGAGGAGGAGGAGGAGGAGGAGGAGGAGGAGGAGGAGGAGATAACAATAACTGGGGTCCTTGGTGCTCTCTGAGCTGGGTGGTTTTCTTGCAGACATTTCATGACCCAACTAGGGAACCTCATCAGTGCTAGAAGGGAGGAGGGTTTGTGGAGAGGAGGAGGAGGAGGAGGAGGAGGAGGAGGAGGAGGAGGAGGAGGAGGAGGAGGACTGTGGATTCCTAGGTGGTTCTCTGAGCTGGGTGGTTTTCTTGCAGACATTTCATGACCCAACTAGGTGACATCAACAGTGTGAGAAGGAAGGAAGGAAGGAAGGAAGGAAGGAAGGAAGGAAGGAAGGAAGGAAGGAAGGAAGGAAGGAAGGAAGGAAGGAAGGAAGGACTGTGGGGTCCTTGGTGGTGTCTGAGCCAGGTTGTTTTCTTGCAGACGTTTCATGACCCAGGTAGGTAACATCATCAGTGCTAGAAGGGAGTGGGGGTTGTGGGGAGGAGGAGGAGGAGGAGGAGGAGGAGGAGGAGGAGGAGGAGGTTGTCATTGAGATCCTTGGTGCTCTCTGAGCTTGTTTTCTTGCAGACGTTTCATTGTCCAGCTAGGAAACATCATCAGTAATACAGAGATATATCAGTGCTGTAGCAGGGATTATATACAGGTAGTCCTCAATTTACAGGAATTCATTTAGTGACTGTTCAAAGCTACAATGGGAACCAAACAAAGGGACAGTCCGTTTTTCACTGACGGCCGTTGCACATCCCCACGGTCAAACGATCAAAATTTAGGGACTTGGCAACTGACATGCGTCCAGGAAGGTTGCACTGTCCCGGGTCACGCAATCGTCATTCACGATCTTCCCAGCTAGCATCTGACAAACAAAGTCCACGGGGGAAGCTGGATCTGCTTACAACCATGTGGTTCACTTATGTGTAGTGGATTCGCACAGCAGCGGTGCTAAAAAAGGTCCTGAAATGAAGTACTCCTCTCAGCATAGCCTCTCCTTCCTTGCACTGATGATGTTCCCTAGCTGGGTCATGAAACGTCTCCAAGTAAACCACCCAGCTCGGAGAGCACCGAGGACCCCACAGTCTTTCTTTCTTTCTTTCTTTCTTTCTTTCTTTCTTTCTTTCTTTCTTTCTTTCTTTCTTCCTTCCTTCCTTCCTTCCTTCCTTCCTCCTAGCACTGATGATGTTCCCTAGTTGGGTCATGAAACGTCTGCAAGAAAACCACCCAGTTCAGAGAGCACCAAGGACCCCACAGTCTTTCTTTCTCTTTCTTTCTTTCTTTCTTTCTTTCTTTCTTTCTTTCTTTCTTTCTTTCTTTCTTTCTTCTTCCTTCCTCCTAGCACTGATGATGTTCCCTAGTTGGGTCATGAAACGTCTGCAAGAAAACCACCCAGTTCAGAGAGCACCAAGGACCCCACAGTCTTTCTTTCTCTTTCTTTCTTTCTTTCTTTCTTTCTCTTTCTTTCTTTCTTTCTTTCTCCCTTCCTTCCTTCCTCCTCCACAAACCCCACTTCCTTCTAGCACTGATGATGTTCCCTAGTTGGGTCATGAAATGTCTGCAAGGAAACCACCCAGCTCAGAGAGCATCAGGGACCCCAGAGTCCGTCCTTCCTTCCTTCCTTCCTTCCTTCCTTCCTTCCTTCCTTCCTTCCTTCGTCTTCCTCCTTGCACTGATGATGTTACCTAGCTGGGTCATGAAACATCTGCAAGAAAACCACCCAGCTCAGAGAGCACCGAGGACCCCACATTTCAGCTGCAAGCTACAAATATTCTCTCCTTATCAGATATCTTAACCTCAGGATAGCCAGGCCAAATTTGGAAGATTGGGAGAGAGAAACCTGAAGCCGGAAACGTTCGGCAAAAAAAAAAAAACAGCACAATTTCCTTGTTTCAGAGTCCAACATTCATCTCCCTATTTCTAAACCCTGACCCTAAAAACCCTGTTACAAAATTAACCTTGCAGATCAGCGGGAAATTGTGAGTCACTGATTGTGCCGTACGGGTTCATCTTTGACTCGCCACAACTCATCCCAAAATTTCTGCTTCCGCTAAGCCAGATAGTTTGTTGAGCTTTGCCTCCTTTCACGACCTTCCTTGCACAGTTGTTAAGCGAATCGCTGCAGTGGATAAGTTGGTCACACGGTCGTTCAGCGAATCTGGCTTCCCCCCCCCCCGACTTTGCTCGTGAGAAGGTCGCCAAAGGGGACGGCGTGATTCCCGGGACGCCGCGACCGTCGTAAATACGAGTCAGTTGACAAGGGTCTGGATTTTGATCACGTGAGCAGGCTGCAACGGTCGTAAGTCTGAGGTCCCTTTTTCCCCGCGCCATTGTAACTCAAACAATCACTACTCAAGCCACCTGTACCAATACAGGTCTGCCTGTATTAAAAGGCTAGGACAGTGTTTTCCAACTTTTAAGATGTGTGGACTTCAACTCCCAGAATTCCCCAGCCAGCTTTGCTGGCTGGGGAATTCTGGGAGTTGTAGTCCACACATCTTAAAGTGGCCAAGCTTGAGAAACAACGTGCTGGGTTATATAACTCTTCCTTCTGTCCTTTCGATTTTACTCCGAGGTCTCTGATTTTACTCCGAGGCTTCTATTTCCAGCCCTCCCCCTCCTTTTTTTTTGGAAAACAGAAATCCTTTCTGGATCCTCCTCCCTCCTCCCCGCTTTTCTCATCAAAGCAATGAGAACAGCTCTACTTCCCTCACCCCCTCCCCAGCTGGTGTGCCGTACTCTGCCCCCCCCAGCGCCTTGCACCCACCCCCACCTCTGCAGACTGAGCCCCCCCCCGACTGTGTGTGTGTGTGTGTGTGTGTGTGTGTGTGTGTGTGTGTGTGTGTGTATTCCTTGATAAGATTAAAAATACGAATCCCAGGCATGTTAAAATTAACAAACAAATGAACACTGGGATAGAATTAAAAACTGAAACAGTTTTTATTGCTGAAAAATCAGCAATACACACACACACACACACACATATATATATATATATACATATATACATATATATACACATATACGCATATATATACATGCATATATACATATACATACATACATACATGCATGCATATGTGTGTGTGTGTGTGTGTGTGTATTCCTTGATAAGATTAAAAATACGAATCCCAGGCATGTTAAAATTAACAAACAAATGAACACTGGGATAGAATTAAAAACTGAAACAGTTTTTATTGCTGAAAAATCAGCAATACACACACACACACACACACACACACACACACACACACACATATATACATATATACATATATATACACATATACGCATATATATACATGCATATATACATATACATACATACATGCATGCATGCATATATAGAGAGATATATAGATATGTAATCTAGAGTCTCGCGAGAATCTACGAAAATATATATAGATATAGATATAGATATAGATATAGATATAGATATATAGATATATATAAATATAGATATATATAAATATAGATATATATAAATATATCACATATAACCTTTATCGTCATTTTTTCCTGGGGGCACAACGGCCCACGTTAAAAATGAAATTGAGTTGCTTCCTGTCCAAGCGTACGCATGTATAACCCACGTTTAAAACACGCTATGTACGACCTACGTATAGACCCTCACATATAAGTAACATATAAATATTAATCGCTGCCTCCCCCCAAACCTTTTACACCTCCCCCCCCCCCAGACAGCATCTCTCATCCGGGCAGGCTGGAGGGGGCGGGCGTCCATTGGGGTGCAGGTGGGGGTTAGTCCTGTCCATGGTGCCGGTTCTCCTGGGGAATCTAGCCCCCCCCTTGTCAAAGGAGGCTTGTTTGGGGGTCCTAGGGCCCCCCTCTTCCTGGTTGGCTGGGGATGATGGGAAAGGGATCTCCGCAGGGCAGGAGGATGGCAGGTGGGGAAGGGGAGGTGAAGGTGGGGGTATTTCAAACGGGGTGTGTGTGTGTGTTGTAAATTAGAAGGACCAGTCCCAAGGGGGCAAAACGAGCAGTGGTCCAGATTGGTGTGTGTGTGTGCTTTTGTGTGTGTGTGTTTTTGTGTGTGTGAGAGAGACCCTCCCCACGATCCACCCTGGGGGGGGGGAGAAAGGGAAGAGGACGACGAAGAGTGACTGTCTCTTTTCTTTCTTCCCCCCCTGCGGCCAGGGTGGATCGTGGGGAGGGTCTCACACACACACACACACACAAAAAAACACAAAAACACACAAAACATACAATACATATAGATGAATCTCCCTTGGAAGCCAGGATTTTGATCCGGGCCACCTATCAACGGAATCCATCCAACCCAACGGGATGGGGGAAGAGGGGAGGGGGCTCGCGGCCGCCCCCACCCACGGGCCCTGCCGGCAGGGGATCATGGGAGCTGTAGTCCGGCGTCCTTGGAGGGCGCTAGGTTCATTCCCCCCCTCCCTCTCTTCCCAGCCCCCCCAATCTTCACCCCCCTCCTCTGATCCCCCCCCACTGGAGCGTTGAGGGGGTCCCCCGCCGCCCGTGACGTCACCGCCGGCCTCCCCGCTTCCCTCCCGTGACGTCACCGCCGCCGTCCCTACCCCATGCGCATCTTGGGAGCGGCCTGGCCGCTGCCTCCGGCGGGGCCCGGCGGGCGAGGGGGCAGGCGGCCGAGCTGCAGCTGCTTCTCCAAGGCGGACATGGCGAGGGGGACGCGGGGCCGGCGGAGCAGCGGAGCGGCCGAGGGGCGTGGAGGATCCGGCCCCCGCCTTCCCAGAAGGAGCCGCCGGCCCGCCGCTTCCCAGCAGCCCCTGCGCGCTCGGCCGGAAAAGGGAGGAGGGGCTTCCGGCTACCCGAGGCGTGACGGGACGCGCTCGGGGACGCACGGGCGGAAGTTGCCGAAAGGCACCCTGGGAATCGGAGTATTAAAAAGGGAGTAGAGCCAAAGAGAAGGCTGCCCGAGCCACCAAGAGAGGCTCTACGGGGGAGCCATAGAGATAATAATTAGAGTGAGCTAACCTGACGAGGTTTGGTTTTTTTTCCCGCCATGTATACCTGTGTTGTTTCTCTGAGTCATATGTGTGTGTGTATGTGGGCATATATTATTATCATTATTATTATTATTATTATTATTATTATTATTATTATTATTATTATTATTATTGTTGTTGTTGTTGTTGTTGTTGTTATTATTATTATTATTATTATTATACATTTCGTATTATTATTATTATTATTATTATTATTATACATTTCGTATTATTATTATTATTATTCGTACGTATTATTGCGTACATTTCGCCAGGATCTGAAAACTTGGTATTTTGATCTATCAGGCCCGGACTGAAGGGGTTTTAGCTTTTAATATTGTTTTAATTGTTGGGCTTATGTAATTTCATCTATTTTAATTTATACTATTTTTATATCATATTTTATGTTGCCCTGTAAACCGCCCTGAGTCCTTCGGGAATAGGGCGGTATAAAAATTTAATTAAATAAATAAATAAATTATTAATAATAATAATAATAATAATAATAATAATAATAATAATAATAATAATAATTGTTATATATTGAACATTAGCATAGAGCATTGTTATGCTGTCAGCCCAGCTGAACATCAGCTGTGTGGCACCCGGCAACAACAGGTGGCGTCCTAACTCCCGTCCCATTGGTCAGCCCGTTCTGGCGGGACCCTTTAAGGATGTGGATTGGGCACCGGCTTGCCGGCAACAGTATTTAAAGGAGCCGAGCTGTGGAGACTCCTCAGTTCAACCACAATAAAGCTTTAGTTAAACCCTCGACGTCTTGTCATCTGTCCTGACCGGTCTACCCACAATACTTAATAATAATAATAATAATAATAATAATAATAATAATAATAATAATAATAATAATAAAAAACATGAACCTCAGTCAACTGAACACTCAAATTGACTGGCACTAATGGTTGACACGGGTTGCTGCCAGCATCCTAGGTACCAACCAGGTATCTCTTTAAATTATTATTATTATTATTATTATTATTATTATTATTATTATTATTATTACATGAACCTCAGTCAACTGAACACTCAAATTGACTGGCGCTAATAGTTGACATGGGTTGCTGCCAGCATCCTAGGTATCAACCAGGTATCTCTTTATTATTATTATTATTATTATTATTATTATTATTATTATTATTATTATTATTATTATTATTTTATTTATATACCACCCTTCTCCCGAAGGACTCAGGGCGGTGAACAGGGCAAATATATAAAAATACAAAAATACAAAAGTTAAAAGAAAATTAAACATATGCCCGACTAAAAACAGTAAATACAGATATTAAAAATGACCATAAAACCCAACCCATCCCCCATCAGGCCAGGCCGGCTTGTTCAAATAAGAGTGTCTTCAGATCGCGACGGAAGGAGCGGAGGTCGGGCGCCATCCGGAGCTCAACCGGCAGCCGATTCCATAGCTCCAGGGCGCCCACAGAGAAGGACCTCCCCCTGGGGGCCACCAATCGACATTCTCATATTATTATTGTTGTTGTTGTTGTTGTTATTATTATTATTATTATTATTATTATTATTATTATTATTATTATTATTACATGAACCTCAGTCAACTGAACACTCAAATTGACTGGCGCTAATAGTTGACATGGGTTGCTGCCAGCATCCTAGGTATCAACCAGGTATCTCTTTATTATTATTATTATTATTATTATTATTATTATTTTATTTATATACCACCCTTCTCCCGAAGGACTCAGGGCGGTGAACAGGGCAAATGTATAAAAATACAAAAATACAAAAGTTAAAAGAAAATTAAACATATGCCCGACTAAAAACAGTAAATACAGATATTAAAAATGACCATAAAACCCAACCCATCCCCCATCAGGCCAGGCTGGCTTGTTCAAATAAGAGTGTCTTCAGATCGCGACGGAAGGAGCGGAGGTCGGGCGCCATCCGGAGCTCAACCGGCAGCCGATTCCATAGCTCCAGGGCGCCCACAGAGAAGGACCTCCCCCTGGGGGCCACCAATCGACATTCTCATATTATTATTATTGTTGTTGTTGTTGTTATTATTATTATTATTATTATTATTATTATTATTATTATTATTACATGAACCTCAGTCAACTGAACACTCAAATTGACTGCCGCTAATAGTTGACATGGGTTGCTGCCAGCATCCTAGGTATCAACCAGGTATCCTTAAAATGTAAGATGTTCCAAGTAGCGCAGTTTTTTGTAGCTTTGCTGGAGTTATTGCAGGAAGCTGCAATTTCTTGACGTGTTTTGCAAAGTTTTTGGACCTAGTTCCCAGTGCCCCGGTGACAATGGGTATCCCTGTTACACGTTTCATCCACAATCGCGCAGTTTCGATGGCCAGGTTGCGGTATTTCGTAATTTTTTCCAGTTCTTTTTCTTTGACTCTGGCATCTCCTGGTACAGCGATATCAATCAACTGTACGCTTCGGTTCTCTACGACTGCGATATCTGGCGTGTTGTGTTCCAAATGGCGATCTGTCTTTATTCGGAAGTCCCACAAGATCTTCACCCTCTCATTCTCGACAACTTTTTCCACCCTATGTTCCCACGACTTTTTGGACACAGGCAAGCCGTATTTTTTACACAATGCCCAGTGGATTAGTTTAGCAACTCGGTCATGTCTAGCTTTGTAATCAGATTGCACAATTTTGCTGCACGCACGTATTAAATGTGAAACAGTTTCAACTTTGTCATTGCAAAGTCGGGAATTTGGATTATTATTATTGTTATATAAAACTTTTATTCATAAAACATGAAACTCAGTCAATTGAACACTCAAATTGACTGGCACTAAGGGTTGACACGGGTTGCTGCCAGCATCCTTGGTATCAACCAGGTATCTCCTTAAAATGGAAGATGTTCCGAGTAGCGCAATTTTTTGTAGCTTTGCTGGAGTTGTTGTTGTTGTCTTTCATTCATTAAACATGAACCCCAGTCAAGTGAACATTCAAACTGACTGGCGCTGATGGTTATTATTATTATTATTGTTATTATTTTTTATTTATTTTGATCATGTTTATGCAGTGTATGTCGGAGGTGGTTACCCTTGGAGAACTGTCTGCAATGAAATGTTATTTTAATGTATTAATAATGTACATTTAAATTGACAATAAAGATATTATTCTATTCTATTCTACACTATTGTATTCTATATTTTTATTTCTATTCTATTCTATTCTGTATTTCTCTTCTATTCTGTTCTGTATTTCTGTTCTGTAATTCTATTCCACTCTGTATTTTATTATTCTATTCTATATTTTATTTTCTATTCTATCTACACTCCCTAATTTTATCATTGGAGTCATTGTACAGGTAGTCCTTACCACCCCAACTGAGACAAATATTTCTGTTGCTAAGCAAAACTTTTCTAAGTTAATTTCACTCCATTTTACAACCTTGCTGGCCATACTTGTGAAGTGAATCACTGCACTTGTTCAATTAGTAATCCGGTTGTTAAGTGAACCTGGCTTCCCACACTGTGAGAAGGTCACAAAATGGGATCACATGACCCTGGGACACTGCAACCGTCATAAATATGAGTCAGTGGCCAAGCGTTCGAATTTTGATCATGTGACCAAGGGTCGAAAGTGTGAAAAATGGTCTTAAGTCCCCTTTTTTTAGCGCCCCTGTAGCTAAATGAACTGTTGTAAGTCGAGGATTGCCTGAAAACGGAGAATCTTGATAGATAAATTGTTTGCATGCAAGCAATGCAACACTGAGGAGGGAAGAAAGGGGGGGGGGTTTAAAGCCCAAGCCTGTTGGAAAATTACAGTGCCACAAGAAGCTACTTTGCACGTCGGTCATACAACTACAGCTCCCATGCTGCAGGGCCAGACTGGGAAACAAGAGTGCTGCAGCTCTTATCAGAATCTTTCGGAAGGCGACCAGGTTGCGGAATTGGCTTTCTTCCCCTGACATTAGCAAACAGGCAGTCTTATATAATAATAATAAAATAATAAATAATAAACCTTTATTGTTAAAGGACAACATGTGTACATTGAGATTAGCTGAGCCTCCCTCTGTGCTCCCTCCCCCCGACACACAGTGACAACAAACCCTCCATCCTACCACACCATGTGAGCCAACTACACCACACACCGGCCTCCCAAGTCAATTCTGCATAAGATTATGTCCCATTTAAAAGCCTAACAGCCCACGGATAAAAGCTGTTTTTCAGCCTGTTGGTACGGCTGGCTATACTCCTATATCTCCTACCCAATGGTAGGAGAGTAAAGAGATACTGTCCAGGGTGTGAGTCATCCCTGAGAATCTTCCTCACTCTTCCAAGGCAACGAGCCCTGGCGAGGTCATCCAGTGGTGTCAGGGGACAGCCCACAATGTCTTGTGCTGTGCTCACTACCCTCTGTAATACTTTCCTGTCCGCGGCTGTCAGACCAGCATACCAAACCACAATACCATACGAGAGGACGCTCTCTATAGTAGACCGGTAAAAGAGGGTCATTAGCCATTGTTCTACCCTGTTCTTCCGCAAGACCCTGAGAAAGTGAAGCCTCTGTTGGGTTGTATTAACTTTCTGGATTGTATTAACTTTCCAGGTCAGATCTTCACAGAGGTAGACTCCCAGAAATTTAAAGGAGGAAACTCTCTCTACACAGTTCTCCCCGATGTAAAGTGGGGCAGGTTCCTCCTTTTTTCTCCGGAAGTCTAACACCATCTCTTTCGTCTTGCCGATGTTTAGGTGCAAGTTGTTGTTACTACACCATATGGATAGTTTTTGTACCTCCGCCCTGTATGCTGTCTCATCCCCACCTGTAATAAGACCCACCACAGTTGTAACATCTGCGAACTTGATTATCGCAGTGGATGGGTCAAATGATACACAATCATATGTGTATAAAGAGTACAGGTAGGGGCTAAGCATGCAGCCCTGTGGCGTGCCGGTGCAAAGCTTCAGGGAGGTGGACAAAGCAGACCCGACAGTCACTGTTTGTAACCGGTCCCTAAGAAAGTCTTGAATCCAATCGCAGAGGGCGGGGGAGAATTTCAAGTCAGTCAGCTTCTCGATGAGAATGCTGGCAAAACGGTGTTGAAAGCCGAGCTGTAGTTAACAAAAAGCATCCTGACGTAACTTCCAGGTTTCTCGAGATGACTTGCTACAGAGTGTAAAGCAGTAGCTATGGCATCGTCTGTCGACCTATTTCCCCTGTAGGCAAATTGATGCTTATCAAAGTCCAGTGGGAGGCATGTCCTGAGATGTTGGAGAACCAATCTTTCGAAGCATTTCATGACTACAGACCTTAATGCAATAGGTAGATATGCCCCTGCCCTGGCAAAGAAGCGATTAAAATGTGATATTTCCCCCAAAATTAATTCCATTGTTTTCTCGCTCTATAATAGTCGTGTTTTTCAATCTTGCACTTTTAAAATGGATGGACTTCCACTCCCAGAATGCCCCAGCCAACTTTGAAGTCCACATCACCTGAGTCCATACAACAAGGGTCTTCAAACTCGGCCCTTTTATGACTCGTGGACTTCAACTCCCAGAATTCCTCAGCCAGCATGGGGGAAACTTTGGCCCCTTTGTGACTCGTGGACTTCAATTAATTAATTAATTAATTGAATTAATTAATTAATTCAATTAACCAGTGGAACAACCTGCCTCCAGAAGCGGTGAATGCTCCAACACTGGAAGTTTTTAAGAAGAGACTGGACAGCCATTTGCCTGAAATGGTATAAGTTTAAGTTTACTGAATTTATAGGGTTTCCTGCCTGAGCAGGGGGTTGGACTAGATGACCTCCAAGGTCCCTCCCAACTTCTTCTTCTTCTTCTTCTTCTTCTTCTTCTTCTTCTTCTTCTTCTTCTTCTTCTTCTTCTTCTTCTTCCTCTTCTTCTTCTTCTTCTTCTTCTTCTTCTTCTTCTTCTTCTTCTTCTTCTTCTTCTTATTATTATTATTATTATTATTATTATTATTATTATTATTATTATTATTATTATTATTATTATTATTTCCTCAGCCAGCATGAAGGGGCCAAGTTCGACACGCCTCAAGCCCGCCCATCTTAAACGGCTCCAAGTTTAAGGGGAGGGAGCGGAAAAAAACCCTGCTTTATCACAAACGAGTGTTTCTAACACTTAGAATTGGTATCTCTATGTTCCCCTCGCAAGGCCCTCTGGGAGTGGTAGTTGAAGCGGCGACCGCTCGAGGCCGCGGCCCTCCCGCCATTTTCCCAGCAGGCCGCGCGGCGGCGGCGGCGGCGGCGGCGCCCGTTGCTAGGCAGCGGCTCCGGGCCTAGCGGCGAGGATGAAGCAGAAGAAGAGCAAAGCTGGGCCGGGCCGGGCCGTGGCCGGCCGTCGTCGGACGGGTGGGTGAGGGAGATCGAGGCCGGGCTGGGTCCGACCCTGTCGCCTTCCCACAACCCCAGCGGCTGACCTGGAAGAGACGCTTCTCTCCTGCAGAGGATTTCCCAGACGAAGAGATGGACGGGGGACCACCAGGAGATCCCAGAGGGCAGGAGAATGGGAGGGACACCCTAGAGGAAGGCAGTGGGAAACCACTTGTAGAAAATGTCTGTGTTTATGCATTCTAAGGAGAGCCACAATTGATGGAATACCGGGAGAAGCTTGAGAACTGGTTCTGAGTTCGAGTTCTGCCTTGGGTACCAAGTGAGCTGGCAAGGTGGGGGGCAAGGTCAATGAAGGCAGAAGATGTGAGATGCTTTGCTTCCCCCCCCCTCCTGCTGTTGCTTCGAAGGATTTCCTAGACAGAGAGTTGGATGGGTGACCACCTGGAGATCCCAGAGGGCAGGAGAATGGGAGGATGACCCTAGAGGAAGGCGGTGGGAAACCACTTGTGGAAATGTCGTGTTTTTATGCACTCTATTTGATGGAATAGGGAATGGCAGCAGGCTAGATAACGGGAGAAGTTTGAGAAGTGGTTCTGAGTTCGAGTTCTACCTTGGGTACCAAGTGAGCTGGCAGTGGGGGGCAAGGTCAATGAAGGCAGAAGACGTGGGAATAGATGCTTTGCTAACCTTAACCCTTAATTTAATAAATAATAATCATAAACAATCATAATAATCATACCAGGAGGTACTTGGTGGATACCTAGGATGCTGGCAGCAACCCGTGTTAACCATCAGCGCCAGTCAATTTGAATGTTTGGTTGACAGAGGTTCACGTTTAATGAATAAATATAATAATAATAATGTTGGAAGGGACCTTGGAGGTCATCTAGCCCAACCCCTTGCTCAGGCAGGAAACCCTAACCCATTTCAGACAAATCGCTGTCCGGTCTCTTTTTAAAAGCTTCCAGTGATGGAGCACCCACAACTTCTGGTGGCAAGTTGTTCCACTGGTTAACTGTCCTCACTCCCAGGAAATTCCTCCTTAGTTCCAGGTTGCATCTTTCCTTGCTGAGTTTCCATCCGTTGCTTCTTGTCTTTCCTTCGGGTGCTTTCGAGGTCCTAATAGTCATAATCTAACTGAATTTGTGTTCTGTTTTCCTCTTCAGCTCTCAATGATGCCTCCCCTTCTACCAGTTTACCACCTCTCGTGGAAGGACCGCTGCGCTGCTTTCTCAAGCTGACCGTTAGCAAAATCCTGTGGATGGTCGCCAAGCCGCCAGCCTCGTCCCTGGTACGGGTGAGATGGTGGGGAGAAACCAGCAACGGCACCGTCTTCGTTCCCCAGGATGCTGGCCACCCTGAGCAGAAAATCCTGAACACCACCACCTGCTACCCAGTGCGATGTGGGCCCAAGCAGTTTGCCTCTTACCTGGCAGGTAAGAGCTGGCTCTTTGCAGTTGGTAGGGTGACTGCTTGAATGGGTCTGCCCTGGATGTGGTCAGTCCACGGGGGTCCTCTGGAAATCGCCGCAAAATGGGTCTTTTTAAGGTGGGGAAAAAAAAAGAAATGGTTAAGTACAATTGAAAAGTACAATAATGGTATGATTTGTGGCGTCCTTGCTGCTCTCTGAGCTTGGCGGTTTTCTTGCCGACGTTTCGCTGCCAAACAAAGTAACATCATCAGTGCTTCAAGGGCAGGGGGGGTCTTCAAACTTGGCCCTTTTGTGACTGGTGGACTTCAACTCCCAGAATTCATCAGCCAGGCAACTCCCAGGAATTCTGGGAGTTGAAGTCCACCAGTCATAAAAGGGCCAGGTTTGAAGGCCCCTGTTCAAGGGAGTGGGTTTTGAAGAGGAGGAGGAGCAGGAGGACTCTGGGGTCCTTGGTGCTCTTTGAGCCTGGTGGTTTTCTTGCAGACGTTTCACTGCCAAACTAGGTAACATCATCAGTGCTTCAAGCGAATGGGGTTTGAAGAGGAGGACTGTGGGGTCTTTGGTGCTCTCTGAGCTTGGTAGTTTTCCTGCAGATGTTTCACTGCCAAACAAAGTAACATCATCAGTGCTTCAAGGGCAGGGGGGTGTCTTCAAACTTGGCCCTTTGATGACTTGTGGACTTCAACTCCCAGAATTCCTCAGCCAGGCATGCTGGCTAAGGAATTCTGGGAGTTGAAGTCCACAAGCAGGGGTCTTCAGACTTGGCCCTTTTAAGACTTGTGGACTGGAGTTTTAAGAGGTGTGGACTTCATCTTCCTCCTGGCTGAGGAATTCTGGGAGTTGAAGTCCAACAGTCATCAAAGGGCCAACTTTGAAAACCCCTGTTCAAGGGAGTGGGTTTTGAAGAAGAGGAGGAGGACTGTGGGGTCCTTGGTGCTCTCAGCCTGATGGTTTCCTTGCAGACGTTTCATTACCAAACTAGGGAACATCATCAGAGCTAGAAGGGAGTGTGGTTTGCTCTCAATTTATATTCTAATGCCTTGGCCAAGAGGCAAACAATACCCCAATCGATGAACTGCCAGACAACCTAATAGCAAACAGCTCAGCCAAGGACCGCTCCCACTAATACCACCCCCCACACACACACCGTTCTTGCACTGATGATGTAACCTAGCTGGGTCATGAAACGTCTGCAAGAAAACCAACTGACTCAGGGAGCATCAAGGACACCACAGTTCCACTGTGTACGACAGAACCGGTTTTGAAGTAGATTCATACCCTTGTTCATCCAGTGGGACCCATTTGATCCTCTTTGCTGGCTTCCTGCAGATATGGGGGCTCTTCTCCTGGAAGTAATGACCAAATCAGACCATCTTCCGATTGGACGGGTTCAAATCGAGGGGCTGGCCCAGCTCTCTCCCAGCCACCCAATCGGCGGCTTTTTCACCATCGTTTCTCCCTCGTCTGAAAAGATGGGAGAGCTGCAGGTGAGTCAGGATTCTTTCCTTGAGTACACTTTTTCCCCCCCCTGTTGCCCAGCCTCAACTCCAAATATTGTAAATAGGAATCAGTTTAAAATGCACACAACGTAATTAGTAAAGCAGCAGACCCCATCCTTTCTAGCTTTGTGGACCGGCAGCAGTGGCGCTGGTGGCGGAGGTAGCTCCATTTGCACCACTTGTTGGTATGTGTGGAGATTTGCGCATAGGCACGCAATGCCCTCACCATTTGCACAGGTGGAGCAGCGTGAGGGCGCTCACCCACTGCTTGCGCAGACTGGTTGCGAATGGGCCTTGGCCTGGAGCTTGGGGACCCCTGTTCTAAAGCAGTTGTTTGGGGTTCTGGAGGATTCATTTTATCTGCATCCCACTTTTACTGTTCTTACAAATAACTTAAGGCAGCGAATATATCCAATACTCCTTCTGCTATTTTTCCCCACAAGAACCTTTTGGAAAATGAGTTGTCCAGGATCAGGTTTCTGATATTGGTGCAGACAACTCAAAAGGGCTGTTGATTGTTGTGCAAAGGTTTAGAAAATAGTAAAGCAAGATAGATAGATAGATAGATAGATAGATAGATAGATAGATAGATAGATAGATAGATAGATAGACAGACAGACAGACAGACAGACAGACAGACAGACAGACAGACAGACACAGACAGACAGACAGACACAGACAGACAGACAGACAGATGTAGATAGATAGACACAGACATAATGGATGAAGAGATTGTTGATGATAGATATAGATAAATAATAGAGATAGATAGATAGATAGATAGATAGATAGATAGATAGATAGATAGATAGATAGATAGATATTTAGGAGAGATGGATAAATTAGGTCGATTGATGGATGAATAGATGATAGATAGATAGATAGATAGACAGACAGACAGATGTAGATAGACAAAGACATAATGGATGAAGAGATTGTAGATGATAGATAATAGATAAATAATAGAGATAGATAGATAGATAGATAGATAGATAGATAGATAGATAGATAGATAGATAGATAGATAGATGATAGGAAAGATGGATAAATTAGGTTGATGGATGGATGGATGGATGAATGGATGGATGGATGGATAGATAGATAGATAGATAGATAGATAGATAGATAGATAGATAGGAGAGATGGAGAAATTAGGTGAGTGGATGCATAGATGATAGATAGATAGATAGATAGATAGATAGATAGATAGATAGATAGATAGATAGATAGATAGGAGAGATGGATAAATTAGGTCGATTGATGGATGGATAGATGATAGATTAGATTAGATTAGATAGATAGATAGATACAGATAGATAGGAGAGATGGAGAAATTAGGTGAGTGGATGGATGGATGATGGACAGACAGACAGATAGATGTAGATAGACGGAGACAGACATAATGGATGAAGAATGATAGACAGACACACACACACACACACATACACACCTCTCCAGAGTTGTGTAAATGTTCTGGATAGCCTTAAGCAAACCATTATCTCCCAGCTTCTCCTGGAAATTATATTGTTATTATTATTGTTGTTGCCTTTCAGTCATCTTTTTCACCAGCCAGTTTTCTTGGGAAGATTTCCGAAGTGGTTTGCCACGGCCTCCTTCCAAAGGCTAAGAGAGCGGGGCTGCATGATTTTGTGCCTAAGGTGGGATTAGAACTCACGATCTCCCGCTTACTATCCTGGTGCCTTCACCATCACAGCAGCCTGGCTCTCTTGCAAAAGAGAGAGAGAGAGAGAGAGAGAGAGAGAGAGAGAGAGAGAGAGAGAGAGAGAGGGGGGGGAAGAGATTTTCTTGAAAAAACTGTTATAAAGATTGGCGAGAAGCCCCTGAAGTCTTGTAAAAAACCTTCAACCTGTTAGATCAGGTGCCTGGCTGAGGAATTCTGGGAGTTGAAGTCCGCAAGTCATCCAAGGGCCAAGTGGGAAGATGGAGTGTGAATTGGGAGCTGTTCTTACAGGCTTGCTCAAATGCCCCACTGCAGATATCCCTGCGTCTGGAACCTCTCTCCGATGTGTACGAAAGCAGCCACAACGTCCCCGACACACCTGCGGACAAAGATGCTGCAGATTTCAGCCACTGCCTCGCTCCGTCCCAGACCCGCAGACCAGCTGGCACACACCTTCACGGAAGGGAGTCTGTAGGGAGCAGCAGAGCAAGTACTCCAAGGTCTGTTTTCCCACGGACCGGAGGGTGCGTGATTTCGCGTGCAGCCTGCATCCCGCGGATGGGGCTTTGCTTGTTTGTGCGGACCGGTCGGTGGCGTGCCACGGACCGGTACCGGTCCACAAACCGGGGGATTGGGGCTGGTTCTTACCTTTAAAGCCCTACATGGCTTAGGCCCGGGATATTTGCAGGACCGTCTGCTGCCAGTAACGACTTCCCATCGCCCGGTGCACTCACACAGAGAGGGCCTCCACAGGGTACCGTCGGCTAGACAGTGTCGGCTGGCGACCCCCAGGGGGAGGGCCTTCTCTGTGGGAGCGCCAGCCCTGTGGAACCAGCTCCCCCTTGAGCTCCGGATGGCCCCGGATCTCCGGTCCTTTCGTCGCGGCCTTAAAACATTTCTCTTCCATCAGGCTGACCTGGACTGACGATAGTGATTTTTAAATAGAATATTTTTAATATTTTATCATTGGGGCTTGTTAGTTTAATCTTTTTTAACATTTGCATTATCGTCTTTTATTGTTGTTAGCCGTCCTGAGTCCTTCGGGAGATAGGGCGGCCTATAAGTCCCATCAATCAATCAATCAATCAATCAATAAATATCACCCCAACGTCTGAAACCACCGCAGGGATCTCGGGGCCGGCCTGAACTGATTTTTTCCGGGGTGCTTCTTACGTTTCAGGGGAAAAGATCACTTATATTTCCAAGAGAGCTCGGAGAATAACCCGAATGGCGTCTTGAACGCAAAGGATCCCAAGCCACAAAGGGTGTTTGTCAACAGCTCGGATCCAGATGCACAAATGAAGTCAGGCCAGGAAAGCGCGCCGCCCGTCCGTTTTCTTCCTTGCAACAGTCCGGCCACGAAAGATCTCCTGGCAGGTAAGCCGGTGTGGAAGACAACCACACAAGTGCTCCTTGACTTAACAACCCTTCATTTGTGCGATCCTTCGAACGTACAACAGCATTGGAAGAAAAGCGAGTTAGGATGTTGTTTTTTTCAGACTTACAACCATCGCAGCATTCCCCACGGTCACGCAAACAGAATTCAGGCACTTGGCAAGTGGCATGTACTTAACGATGGTTGCGGTATCATGTGATCCCCTTTTGGGGAAGCCGGGTTAACGTAACAACCGTTGGACGTTACACCGGCACTGGAACAGGGGACCTACGACCGTTTTTACACACTTACGACCGTTGCAGCATCCCTGTGGTCACGGGGTCAACATTCAGACGCCCGGCAACTGACTCGTATTTACGACGGTCGCCAAGTGTCCCGGGGAGGGGCACGTGATCCCCTTTTGTGACCTTCTAGAAACAAGGTCAACGGGGGAAGTCGGATTCTCTTAACCACCACGTTGCTAACTTAACAACTGCAGTGATTCGCTTAACGGCCGTGGCAAAAAAGGCCGTAAAAATGGGGCAAACCAGCAGTGGGATTCACTGTGTGAATGCCGCTTCCGGAAGTCTATTCTGGGCCCGGGCAACAAAAAATTAGCTACCGGTTGTGAACTGGCTGAATCCCACCACCGGGCAAAACTCACTTAACAACAGTTAAAAAGTTTGGGCTCAGTTGTCATAAATCGAGGACTATCTTTATTTCAATTTTTTTTTCCTTTTAAAGGCCGTCTTGCATTTGAATCCTGAAAAGAGGATCGCGGTCAACCGGAGTGGATGGTTCCCTTTGTGTTTTTTTTTATGTTAATTTTTTGTTTTTATTTTTCTCTTTCTTCCGAGATCTTTTGGACCGAGGGAACCGCTTGCGAAACGCGATGGCCGTGTCCGCCATGACAGCCAGTCCGGATCCCGTCGTAGAACTGTACGAAGCTCGGCCTTCCGTAAAGCAGGACCTCCTCCGACAAGCCAGAAAGTGAGTGTGGGCAGGCAGGAGGGGAGGTTTGCGTCTCCAGCGTTCGATAATTGTGACCTTTTTCAGAGTGACTCGGAGTCAAGGCAAAATCGATCTGCTTTCATTCGTGTTATAGGCAGTCCTCAACGTACAACTTTTGGTGACCCTTCAAAGTGACAACAGCAACGGAAAAAAGTGACTTACGCCCCATTTCACGCTTTCAGCCTTTGCAGCGTTTCCCCATGGTCACGTGATCAAAATTCGGACCCTTGGCAACCGACTCATAGTTATGACGGTCGCAGGGTCCTGGGACCGCGTGATCCCCTTTTGCGACCTTAGCGGCAAGCAAAGTCAATGGGGGGAAGCCAGTTTCACTTAACAAACGAGTGACTAGCTTTAGAAATTGCCGCGATTCACTTTACAACTGTGGCGAGGAAGGTCGTAAAACGGGGCAAACTCCACTTAGCAAATGTGTCACTTGGCTGCAACCATCCCGTGATCAGGTGATTGGAATTTGGACGCTTGGCAACTGGCGTGTACTTAACGAGGGTTGTGGTGTCTGTTCCTCAAACCAGGAAAATGATAAACAATACATGATAAACAAATATATATATATTATGTATGTATATATATATATATATGATAAACAAATATATATATATATTATGTATATATATATATATATATATATATATATGTATGTATGTATTATATATATGTATGTATTATATATTATATATTATATATATATATATATATATATATATATATATATATATATATATATATATATATATATACCTTCAGACACCAGTTTTTTAATTAACTCTTCCTCCGTTGGTAAATCTTCATTTTTCTAATGTTCTAATTCTCGCTGCAGTTAATACGTGTAATATTATACACACACACACACACACACACACACACACACTTTCTCATAGTTTCCTACAATTATGCCGAAGAAAAATAACTCTGGCTTAAAATCTATACCTTTTTTAGTCATTTTCTCTAACCATATGTGTATTCTTGACCAGAACCTTTTGGCTTTAGGGCATGTCCACCAAAGATGGTATTGTTCTTAACCTCACTTTAAAAGATGACATTTTCCCTCCACAAAATGCTTTTGGTTCGGATATTTGCCGGATTTCTCACATCTTCCTTTCCTTTTTTTTTGTTCTAACATTATCTCCAGAACTCTGAAGAATCCCGGCCTTATGCGTGAAGACCCTCTTGAGCCATTGCGGGAATGTTCGGAATTCGATTTGGATGCTGAAAAAAAAGCCATTGAGCTCCTGCTCGGCAGGTGAGATACACTGGTTTGGCTCCCGTTTGGGGGGGGGGGGAAATGTCTCAGGAATCTTGCAAAATTTGTGTTTCCGGGGTAGTCCTCAGATTACAACCCCAGCTGAGCCCAAAATTTCTGTTGCTAAGTGAGGCAGTCGTTTCAGTGACTTTTTACCCTGTTTTACGACCTTGCTCGCCTCAGTTGTTAAGTGCTGCAGTTGTTCAGTTGTTAACGTTAATTGAATCCAGCTTCCCCCATGTCAGAAGGTGGCAAAAGAGGATCACACGACCCCGGGACACGGCGCCCGTCATAAATAAGAGTCAGTTGCCAAGCGTCTTGAATTTTGATTATGAGACCCTGGTGATCTTATGAGGGTCTTAAGTGGTTGTAGGTCGCTTTTTCACAGTGCTGTTGTAACTTGAAACCAGGAGTCTCCAAACTTGGCAACTTTAAGGCTGGTGGACTTCAACTCCCAGAATTCCCCCAGCCAGTCACGGCTGGCTGAGGAAGTCCACAAGTCATAAAAGGGCCAAGTTTGAAGACCCCCTGCTCTAAAGAGTCACTAAATGAATGGTGGCAACCACCTAAAACACCGTAGGTTAAGTTCTACCAGCCTTTATAAGTGCACGTGTGGAATTTTTTTTAATTTTTATTTTTTGCAAATTTTATTATTTAAAACTTTGGACAAGGTGTTAATGGTCTGACATTCCTTCTTGTCTTACATCATTTATATATATATATATATATATATATATATATATATATATATATATATATATATATATATACACACACACACACACACACACACACACACACACACACACACACACACACACATATATGTTTTAAATGTTAAGCATTCAGAATACACTTGCTTAGTCCCAGACACGGGATAAATCTTATTTCCTGTTTCAGCCTAGCCCAAGGCCATCAACAGGCAGTAGCCACAGCAGTGGCAGCTCATATTTGTGTAATTTTTTTTTTGCTTGCTAACAAAGAGTAAAGGGAGACCCATATGATCATTTCAAACTTATTTGTTCTCATTACTCAGCCATAGCCTTCTGAGATTCGAACCTGGGCCGACTGCGTCTTAAGCAGTTGTTTTAACCCCTAGGCCACAGGCTCTCTCTCTCTCTTGGTTAGCTGAGAAGCAAGGGAGATATGTGTTAAATGTTTGTTAAGCATTCAGAATACACTTGCTTAGTCCCAGACACGGGATAAATCTTATTTCCTGTTTCAGCCTAGCCCAAGGCCATCAACAGGCAGTAGCCACAGCAGTGGCAGCTCATATTTGTGTAAATTTTTTTTTGCTTGCTAACAAAGAGTAAAGGGAGACCCATATGATCATTTCAAACTTATTTGTTCTCATCACTCAGCCATAGCCTTCTGAGATTCGAACCTGGGCCGACTGCGTCTTAAGCAGTTGTTTTAACCCCTAGGGCACAGGCTCTCTCTCTCTCTCTTGGTTAGCTGAGAAGCAAGGGAGATATGTGTTAAATGTTTGTTAAGCATTCAGAATACACTTGCTTAGTCCCAGACACGGGATAAATCTTATTTCCTGTTTCAGCCTAGCCTAAGGCCATCAACAGGCAGTAGCCATAGCAGTGGCAGCTCAAATTTGTGTAAAAAATTTTTTTTCCTTGCTAACAAAGAATAAAGGGAGACCGATATGATCATTTCAAACTTATTTGTTCTCATCAGTCAGTTGATGAGATATGATATGAACATATCATTTATATACAATTATACAATATTCGATCTTATCAACCACCTTATTCTAGTAATGTGTGAAATCAGCATCCTGTATATCTCTATTGAGACCTTCCTTTCTGTTCCCACCATAGGTAAAACTTATTCCAAATTTTGTAATAATCTAACTGATCTTTATTTTTGATTTCCAAAGTTAACGTCCATTTCTGTGCATGCCCAAATTTTATTTATCACTTCACTCTCGTCAGGTATTTCACTATTTTTCCGTTTCTGGGCGACAGTCATTCTCGCTGTTGTGATGATGTGTATAATTATATATAACTCTTCTTTGGTATGTTTCTCTGTTGTGTTATGCCAAGTAGGAAAAATTCTGGTCTATAATCTACTCTCCGTCCTGATATTTCTTCTAACCATATCCATATCCTTTGCCAATATTTTTGCGTCTTATTACAGGACCACCAAACATGAAAATAAGTACCTATTTCTTTGGAACATTTCCAATAACTAGGGGATATTGTTTTATACATTTTGGCTGGGGGGCCTTTGCCCAGGTTCGCCTGGTGCGCCAGTTGCGGCCCTATCTAGACCGGGATGCCTTGCGCACAGTCACTCATGTGCTCGTGACCTCTCGTCTAGACTACTGTCGGAGTGTAATGCTCTCTACATGGGGCTGCCCTTGAGGTCCACCCGGAGACTCCAGCTGGTGCAGAATGCAGCCGCGCGAGTCGCCTTGGGAGTTTCCCGATACTCCCATGTTACACCTCTGCTCCGCGAGCTGCATTGGCTACCGGTTGCTCTCCGGGTGAGGTTCAAGGTGTTAGTTATGACGTACAAAGCCCTTCATGGCATGGGTCCGGATTACCTACGGCAACACCTGCGACCGGCGTCAACTTCCCTCCGTCCAGTGCGCTCCCACAGAGAGGGCCTCCTCAGGGTGCCGCCGATCAAAGAATGCCGATTGGTG
Source organism: Vipera ursinii (assembly GCF_947247035.1). NCBI lineage: Eukaryota > Metazoa > Chordata > Lepidosauria > Squamata > Viperidae > Vipera > Vipera ursinii. Next base: position 2,363,030 of record NC_139514.1, read on the forward strand.
ACCCCCAGGGGGAGGGCGTTCTCTGTGGGCGCGCCAGACCTTTGGAACAGCTTACCGGTTGAGCTCCGGATGGCCCCCGACCTTCGCTCCTTCCGGCGCGATCTTAAAACATTCTTTTCCGAACAAGCTGGCCTGGTCTGACGGGATGGGGTTGGGTTTTTAAAATTAGTTTTTAACTTAATATGTATTGATTTTATGGGCATGATGTTTAATGGTTTTTTAATGTTTTTTTTAATTTTTGTATCTGATTTTTATTGTGTATTGCCCTGTTCACCGCCCTGAGTCCTTCGGGAGAAGGGCGGTATAGAAATCAAATTATTAAATTAAATTAAATTAATCGTGCTGGAGGGAGATGCCACCGGGAGAACATTTTATATAGATGTTCTTTGTAAGCTGAGGCCAGCGTTCTCTTTTTATTTCTGTGCCAAAGAGTTTGCCGTATATCAAGATCGATATACCACGTCCCAAATTTTTTAGCCCATATCAGCATCGGTTCTTTAACTTCTTCCTCAATCATTTTATACCCCAATAGCAGAATTTTGTCTTCCGTTATCCCCAGTTCTGATTTATCTTCGGATCGTCTTGTGGACGTTGCGGGCTCTCCTCCCGAATCGCTTTCCCCCGTGAGTCACTTGTACGACAGTGAATTGAATGACCCTCACTACGACCAGAGTCTCTTGGAAAATTTGTTCTACACAGCTCAGGTGAGTAGGAAAGGTGTGTGTAGGGCTGAATACTGCTTTATTGTGGTAATAGTCACAATAAGTCTGCAAGCAAGCCGACAAGGTTAAAGAGCACCAAGGGACACCACAACTTAGCCCCGAGCTACAAGTATTCCCTTGTGATGTTTGTTTTTCTTGATGGTTTTCCTCAGAAATCGGACGGCAGTTTCAGTGACATTTTTAGCGACGAGGAGGAAGAGGAGGCTGTTTCTTCTGGAAATCTCAGTCGGCCTCAGGGCAGGAAGCTTCAGAGATCACCAAAGGCTTTAGAATCGAGTCCTCCCAGGCGGAAAGGGAAGGCCTTGGAGACAAGAGCCAGGTAAAATCGTTCTTCGGGATCCCCTTTCTGCCACGCGCAGCCTCTCTGATGATGTTCTGGCGCCAGTAATAGCTCAGGTCTTCTCCTTTAACCCAGGGGTCTTCAAACGTGGCCCTTTGATGACTTGTGGACTTCAACTCCCAGAATTGCTCAGCCAGCGTACCTGGCTGAGGAATTCTGGGAGTTGAAGTCCAGGGGGGTCTTCAAACTTGGCCGCTTTAAGACTTGTGGACTTCAACTCCCAGAATTCCTCAGCCAGCGTGCCTGGCTGAGGAATTCTGGGAGTCGAAGTCCAGGGGGTCTTCAAACATGGCCGCTTTAAGACTTGTGGACTTCAACTCCCAGAATTCCTCAGCCAGCGTGCACAAGTGCACAAGTCCTAAAAGGGCCAGGTTTGAAGACCTCTGCTTTAACCTGAACATTGCAGATTTTCAGTGTAGATCTCTGTTGGTCAGTAAAGGACATAATTTCCCCAGGACTCTCCTTTCTTCTCTTATCTGGAGCTGATAGCCAAATACAGTAGGTTGAAGTGCCTGTTTCAGTCCAAAAATAATAATAATAACATTTTGTGAGAATACATAATAACAGAGTTGGAAGGGACCTCGGAGGTCATCTAGTCCAGCCCCCTGCTCAAGCAGGAGACCCTGTACCATTTCAGACAAGTGACTGTCCAGTCTCTTCTTAAAAGCCTCCAATGATGGGGAAGGAAGGAAGGAAGGAAGGAAGGAAGGAAGGAAGGAAGGAAGGAAGGAAGGAAGGAAGGAAGGAAGGATAACAGACTTGGAAGGGACCTTGGAGGTCTTCTAGTCCAGCCCCCTGCTCAAGCAGGGGACCCTAGACCATTTCAGACAAATGGCTGCCTGGTCTCCAGTGATGGAGCCCCCACAACCTCTGGAAGCAAACCGTTCCACTGGTTAATTGTTCTGTCAGGAAATTCCTGCTTAGTTCCAGGTTGCTTCTCTCCTTGACGAGTTTCCATCCGTTGCTTCTTGACCTGCCTTCAGAAGGTGCTTTGGAGAATAGCTTGACTCCCTCTTCTTTGGGGTAGCCCCTGAGATATCGGAACGCTGCTATCATGTCCACCCTGGTCCTTCTTTTCACTAAACAGAATATCAGAGTTGGAAGGGACCTTGGAGGTCATCTAGTCCAGCCCCCTGCTCAGGCAGGGAAAAACTCTACCATTTCAAGACAAAGGGCTGTCCGATCTCTTCTTAAAAGCCTCCAGCGATGGAGAATTCAGAACCTCTGGCGCCGTGAAAAATAACAGTATGCCTTTCTCTGGGTGGCTTTTTTTCATAAATAAGTTGAATTTGAGGTGCCCCTTCCACCAGTGGGTGATGCTTCGGTCCCCGGCGCGAAAACTGGCCGTACGTCAGCTTTTTCAGCGCTGTTCTCATTTCGAACGGTCACTAAACAGACGGTGGTAATTCGAGGCCTACCTGTGACACACCCGATGAGGCATGCAAGCATTTGAATTACAAGGCCTCAGAGTTGTTTTGTTTTAAGGCTGTTTCACTTAATAGGCTCGCGAGGGGTCAGACACGACTTCGCAACTAACAACAACAACAACTTAAAAAGTTTCTCAAGTTCCTTGTCTCTCTTTGCAGCCCTTCCCCGGCCAAACCCGCTCTTCATCCGTCATTCCCCGAGTCCACAGATGAAACCCAAGCTGTCAGTTTGAGCCTCGACAGGTTGGCCGTGCTGGGCCGGATCCGCTTAGCCCGAGTGGTGATTGAGAGCTTAAGAGGGGCCCCCCCGGAGGACAACGCTCAGAGTACCCCCAATCCAAAGAGCCCCAGTGGGAAACCGCCCAGGCCAGCTTTGGCTAAGAGAAGGTGAGAGTTTTAATTTAATCCGCCCTGTCAACTCGCCTGCTTCACTAGACGTCAGAGGAATTGCTCTTTTAATCAGACAGCAGGGGTTCCCATAAACAATAAGGCCGCAGGGCGGGGTGGGGGGGGCAGATCTCTTCCAAAGATCATCAGTTCTAGTCCCACCTTAGTCACAAAAGCGGCTGGGTGACTTTGGGTCAATCACCAGGAGATGGTGAGTTCTAGTCCTGCCTCAGGCATGAATGCCAGCTGAATGACTTTGGACCAATTACCAGGAGACAGTGAGTTCTAGTCCTGCCTTAGGCATGAAAGCCAGCGGGATATTTTTGAGTCAGTCACCAGGAGACGGGGAATTCTAGCCCCGCCTTAGGCATGAAAGCCAGCTGGGTGACTTTGCGCCAATCACCAGGAGACAGTGAGTTCTAGTCCTGCCTTAGGCATGAAAGCCAGCGGGATATTTTTGAGTCAGTCACCAGGAGACGGGGAATTCTAGTCCTGCCTTAGGCATGAACGCCAGCTGAATGACTTTGGACCAATTACCAGGAGACAGTGAGTTCTAGTCCTGCCTTAGGCATGAAAGCCAGCGGGATATTTTTGAGTCAATCACCAGGAGACGGGGAATTCTAGCCCCGCCTTAGGCATAAAAACCAGCTGGGTGACTTTGGGCCAATCACCAGGAGACGGTGAGTTCTAGTCCTGCCTTAGGCATGAAAGCCAGCAGGATATTTTTGAGTCAATCACCGGGAGATGGGGAATTCTAGTCCCGCCTTAGGCATAAAAACCAGCTGGGTGACTTTGGGCCAATCACCAGGAGACAGTGAGTTCTAGTCCTGCCTTAGGCATGAAAGCCAGCTGGATGACTTTGGGACAGTCCCTCTCTCTCAGCCCAGTCCACCTCACAGGATTGTTGTTATGCACATCATGAATTCAGGAAGGGAATAAAGTCTCCAAAGTTTTCGTCAGTCTTATTAAAAAAAACACGGAACGTCGTTGAGCTGCCTCCATTTATTTCCACAATTTCTTCTCTGCCTAGGACGTTCTTTGTCGAGTATCACTTTCCAGTAGGAACTTCCAAAAACGGGACAGGCCAGACAGCCGTAACTACGGAAATTGTCCGGGTAGCTTCCAGCAGATTCTCGGCAGACGGTAAGACTGACTGGGCAAGGCCACCATTTTTCCCATAATCCTGAAATGAATCGAGCGGAGCCATGGTCCATGACCGTGATTGGGGAAGCGCGGCCGTCTTAGAGATCCTGAAACCCAGCAACCATTGAAAGAAATGTTTTCACGGCAGGAATTTAAATATAGATGGTCTTCAACTTCCAGCTGAGACCGGGATTTCCACGGCTGAGCAAGGCTGGGTTAAGCAAAGCCTGTAAAAAGGGAATTATTGGCAGCCCAGGGTTGGAATGAGGAGCGTGGAGGTTTTATTGCCTAAATCAGGTAACATCATTGGCGCCAGCCGATGCAATTAAGGGAGCCCTACCCAATTTTGATGACCGTTTCTGCCACATGTCAGTGAAGATTTTCCGTTATCCACGGTTGCATCAAAAGTTTTTTTTTTATTTTGAGAAGGCAGCTGGACTGACCTTTTTTTTTTTTTTTTTTTTTTGGAGGAAAAACGGGATTTCGCTTCCTTCCCATCCCGGAAACTTCTGGCGAAGCTTCCAGGAGAAGAAGCAAAACCTCTTGTTTTTCTTTCAAATAAATAAATAAATAATCAGTCCGGTTGCCTTTTCAGAATAAAAAAAAAGCACTTTTGACGCGTTTCTGCCAGAGTGGTTCGGCGAATCGCTGCCGTCGTTAAGTGGATCGCGCAGACGTTAAGCGGATCGGCTTCCTCCATTGACTCTGCTGGTCGAAAGGTAGCAAAGGGGGAATCACGTGACACCGCCCCCGAGTGATCACGCGAGAGTGCCATCCTCACACATATATGCCTTGTGGCCATAGGGCTGAATTTTGATCACATCCCCGCAGAGAATGCTGCAACAATTACAAACGTGGGGACTGATCATAAGTCAATTTTTCGGTGCCATTGTAACGTTGAACGGTCGCTAAATCCAGTTTTGGTCTCCACGATGTAAAAAAGATGTGGAGACTCTGGAAAGAGTGCAGAGAAGTGCAACAAAGATGATCAGGGGACTGGAGGCTAAAACATATAGGGAACAGCTGCTGGAATTGGGGATGTCTCAGTGGTGGCTCAGTGGGTTAGGACGCTGAGCTTGTCGATCAGAAGGTCGGCAGTTTGGCGGGTCAAATCCCGAGTGCCGCGTAGCAGAGTGAGCGCCCATTACTCGTCCCAGCTTCTGCCAACCTAGCAGTTCGAAAGCACGTAAAAATGCAAGTAGAAAAATAGGGACCACTCTGGTGGGAAGGTAACAGCGTTCCGTGCGCCTTTGGCGTCTAGTCATGCCAGCCACATGACCACGGAGACGTCCTCGGACAAGCGCTGGCTCTTCGGCTTTGAAACGGAGATGAGCACCGGCCCCTAGAGTCGGAAACGACTAGCACGCATGTGCGGGGGAACCTTTACCTTTACCTAGTTTAAGGAAGAGAAGGACGAGGGGGGACATGATAGCAGTCTTCCAGTATCTCAGGGGCTGCCCCAAAGAAGAGGGAGTCAAGCTATTCTCCAAAGCGCCTGAAGGCAGGACGAGAAGCAATGGATGGAAACCAACCAAGGAGAGAAGCAACCTGGAATTAAGGAGTAACTTCCTAACAGTGAGGACAGTTAGCCAGTGGAACGGCTTGCCACCAGAAGTCGTGGGAGCTCCAACACTGGAAGTTTTTAAGAAGAGACTGGACAGCCATTTGTCTGAAATGGTGTAAGGGTTTCCTGCCTGAGCGGGGGGGGGGTTGGACTAGATGACCTCCAAGGTCCTTTTCCAGCCAGCAGCCGCTACTTTGCAAATTGAGAATTGCTCTCTATCCTGGGTCTGTCCTGATTGGTCTTCTTTTTTTATTTTTTTAAATACCACTTCAGACATCTTAGAATTCTTCCTTGAGTCTTGTTCTGCTGAAATGTCGGCTCAAGTTAGGCAATCCTTGTTCTACCTTTCTCTTTCGTTGCGTCTCCGATTCCTGCTGCAGGGGTGAAGTTCCAACAGCGCCACGTATTCCCCGTCCACTTCAGTGGCTCGATGATCACCCATTGGTGGAAGTCGCGCCTGGAATTTAACTTGTTTTTGAAAAAAGGCAGCCAAAGGAAGGTACGGTCCTTTTCCATATTATCCTTCTGGATGAAAAAAAAAAAATCACTAGAGACTTGTTAACACGGAAGGGAAGCGGACTTATTTTATGATTCATCACAGGGCAGGATTCAAACCCCGGTGGGGTTTACCCAGGGCTGTTCCAACTTGGCCCTTTGAGGACTTGTGGACTTCAACTCCCAGAATTCCTCAGCCAGGCACGTGTGCCTGGCTGAGGAATTCTGGGAGTTGAAGTCCACAAGTCCTCAAAGGGCCAAGTTGGAACAGCCCTGGGTTTAAAACAATACAGAACTGGCTTGCTCAGGCAACGTCAGTCTTTCCACCTCTGGATATCTTGAAGGCAGGTGGCCCAAACTTTGATAGTTGTTATTTGTGTGAGGGGTTTTTTTTTTAGCGTGCGCCTTTCACGTCACACTTCCCTGTCTGTGATCCTGCCTTTTGATTCGTTTCCGACACCTGTTTCGGCACCGTTTACTTGGGCGCTACGTTTCAACGGCGCCTTGCGGTTTAGGAGTCCCTCGGCTAAGTATCCCGACAGGGATCACCACCCCCCAACGAACGCTGCAGAGTTTGTGCTGCCTGTGCGCACTCTCCGAAGACGCCGCGTAGAAAAGAGAGGGCTGTGCGATAGGGATTGTGTAGCATCCGCGAGAGATCTGTGCAGAACGCCTGCGTTTTTTTCTCATCCTGATCTTCAGCCAGCGTTGATCGGCACGGCGGCCTTTCCCCTCCGCGACGTTCTTCGGTCCGAGGATTTATTCGCCAGCCGTGAATTGCCGGTGAAAGAAAACGGCGTCCCAGGCCCATCGGGGCCTTTACAGGTATAGAATTTGCTTCTGACTTTTTTTTAAAAAAAAAAATTCTAAAATCCTGGGCCATAACCCTCATTTTGCCGTTCTATATCCAGAGAGCAATTTTTGTGGGTGGAAGAGCCTATGAGGGTGTGCTTGCACAACCCACGTGTGGAAAACTTGTCCCGAAAGACACGGGTGGGTCATTTCTCACATTATCCAAGTGGATTTGCCAAGTAGGGCAATGAGTAAGGAAATGAGTTGTAAAACGGTGCAGCTAGTCCTCAACCCACAAAACACTTCATTTCGCGACCGTTCAAAGTTACCACGGCACTGAAATGAAGTGACAAATGACTGTTTTTCACACAACCATTACAACACCTCTGGGGTCACGTGATCGAAATTCAGACCCTTGGCTACTGACTCACATTTATGACGGGTCGCAGTGTCCCGGGGTCAGTTGGTCTCCTTTTGCGACCTTCAGACAGGCAAAACCAATGGGGAAGCTAGATTCATTTAACCCCCCCCCCCGGTGTGGCTAACTTAAGAACTGCAGTGATTCACTTAACAACTGCGGCAAAAGAAAGGTCGTAAAGTGCGACAGAGCTCACTTAACGACTGTCTCGCTTCGCAACGGACGTTTTGGGCTCCGTTGTGGTCAATGCTGCAGCAGCCGGAAGTGTGAAAAACTGACATAAGCTGCTTTTATTCAGTGCCATTGTACCTTCGAACGGTCATAGGTTGAGGACTACCTGCATATCCAATCTTCTGGGGCTCTGAAATAGAAGTTGGGTATCCCAAAGGTGCCTTTTCAGGAGGCCACTGGACTTCCTTGTTTTCCTTTGAAGACGTTTCGCTTCTCACCCAAGAAGCTTCCTCAGCTCTGACTGGGTGGTGGGGAAGGGAAGGATTTGTACTCCTGGCAGAAAAACTGGTCATTTGCATCCTTTTAGAGAGCCGTTGAGGCCACTTGGAGGCTTACCTGGGTCCTCAGGGTCACCTGAGTGGTGCAAATAAGTGATCTACCTATCTCCAGTCTACAACACAATCCGTTCAGCAGTTCCAAGAAGGCTCCAGGCCCATTTGCACCACTCGGGTGGCCCTGAGGACACAGACAAACTTCCAAGTGGCCTCAATGACTCTCTAAAAGAAGGCAAATGACCAGCTGTCTGCAAGGAATATAAATATAAACGACATCATCCATCTCCAGTCTATAACACAGTCCTTTCTGCAGTTCCAAGAAGGCTCCACGCCCATTTGCCCCACTCAGGTGACCCTGAGGACACAGATAAACCTCCAGGTGGCCTCAATGACCCTCTAAAACAGGGGTGTCAAATTTCCGGCCCGCAGGCCGGATGCGTCACCAGGAAACCGTGCCCAACCCTTTGCCGGCAATGGGACAAAAAGCTCCGATACGCCGCGCGACATCATGTGACCTTGCGAGTTTGGCATGTCTGCTCTGAAAGAAGGCAAATGACCAGCTGTCTGCAAGGAGTGTAAATCCTTCCACTCCCCACCATCCACTCGGGACAGACGGTGAAGATGAGAAGCGAAACGTCTTCCAAGAACGTCTTCCACTCAAGTGACCCCGAGGACACGGACAAACCTCCAAGTGGCCTCAACGGCTCTCTAAAAGAAGGCAAACGACCGGCCGTCTGCAACGAGTACAAATCCTTCCTCACCATCCAGTCAGAGCTGAGGAAGCTTCTTGGGTGAGAAGCGAAACGTCTTCAAAGCAAAACGAGGAAGTCCAGTGGCCTCTTGAAAAAGGGACTTTTGGATTTTTCCTTGAAGACGTTTCGCTTCTCATCCAGGAAGCTTCTTCAGCTCCGACTGGATGGTGGGCAATGGTTTATATTCCTTGCAGACAGCTGGTCATTTGCTTTCTTTTAGCGAGTCATTGAGGCCACTTGGAGGTTTGTCTGTGTCCTCAGGGCCACCTGAGTGGTGCAAATGGGTGTGGAGCCTTTTTCGAACCGCTGAAAAGGACCATGTTGTAAACTGGATATAGATAGACCACCCATTTGCTCCACTCAGGTGACTCTGAGGACACAGGTAGACCTCCAAGCGGCCTCAACGGCTCTCTAAAAGGAGGCAAATGACCAGTTTTTCTGCAAGGAGTATAAATCCTTCCCTTCCCCACCATCCAGTCAGAGCTGAAGAAGCTTCTTGGGTGAGAAGCGAAACGTCTTGAAAGGAAACCAAGGAAGTCCAGTGGCCTCTTGAAAAAGCAGCTTTGGGACAACCGTGACCTGGGTGACGGAGAACCTCCGTAGACGTTTAGAAGTTGGGTGGTAACAGGCAAGGGCTCCATCACCCTCTTAACGGCGGTGTTTCTAACTCCATAGGTGTCTGTGGAGCTTGTGGCGGCCAACAAAGACTTCTCCAACCTCAAGGCAAGCGGCGCATCGCCCAGAGCCCCCGTTAACACCGTCAGGAGCCACGGCGCCATTTTGCAGGATGCTGAAAGCCACCCCTCTCCCTCTGCCAGAAGCCCTCCGAGGAGCCGCCAGGTCCCCGTGAGAAGCGAAGACCCTTTGCCAATGGCTTTTCCGAGCTCCCCCAAGGAGGCGAGTCGGCAGCCGGTCCCTCTGCCCGTCTCCCGCAACCTCCTGACCCAGATGAGCCCCTCGGAAGAGGGAGGGGTGCTGCTCCACGTCCTGCTGATGGTCACGGAGGGGGAGGTCACCCTTCCTCCCAAAGGGGGGCCGGACCCCGCTTGCAACCTGTACTTAATCTGCAAGCTCTTCAGCACCGAAGAGGCCACCCGGTCTGCTGTCGTGTGGGGGAGCCCGCGGCCCACGTTCCATTTTTCTCAGGCAAGTGGCGGCAACATCCGCGGGCGAAGATTCGCCCTAGACGCAGGCTTTCCGTTGTCCCTCGTCTCCTTACCTCGAGGTCGGGGAATGGGGAGCCTGTTGTCTCTTTCTTCTTCATGTGTAAATTTAATAACAACAACAACAACAACAACAACAACAACAATAATAATAATAATAATAATAATAATAATAATAATAATAATAATAATAATAATAATATGATGTAGGGATGTAGGTCTATAGCCAGGGGTAGGCAGCTTTGGCTCTTTTATGACTCATGGACTTCAACTCCCAGAATTCCTCAGCCAGGATGGGGGAGCTGTGGCCATGACTTGTGGACTTCAACTCCCAGAATTCCTGAGCCAGCATGGGGGAACTATGGCCCCTTCATGATTGGTGGACTTCAATTCCCAGAATTCCTCAGCCAGCATGGGGGAACTATGGCCCCTTCATGACTGGTGGACTTCAACTCCCAGAATTCCTGAGCCACCATGGCTCAGCTTGGAAACTCCCTTTCCCCTCAGCATGGCTGGCCCAGGAATTCTGGGAGTTGAAGTCTACCAGTCATGAAGTCCTATCCCCTGGCCCAGGGGATATGTTGTTGAGGGAATATATTGCCTGTCATTCCTCAAGATTTGTAAGCTGCTCTGCTAAAGGTCCAATCCTCTCTCTAGATCACCCCCGTTGCGTTGACATCGAAACATCTGGAGCGGCTGAAGAACAACGTCATGGTGATTGAGGTGTGGAATAAGGTGCTCAGTCCGGGAGGGGACCGGCTGCTCGGACTGGCCAAGCTTCCCCTCCATCCGTTCTATGTTTCGTTCAGGTAAGCATCTTCCTTCGCTCCCTAGGGGCAAGTAGGCCTCGACTTATGACCATGACGCCCCTCCCCCATTTACGTTGCTAAGCGAAAAAAATGAGCTTTGCCCCATTTGACAACTTTTCTTGCCACGTTTCTGAAGCGGGCCTGTGCGGTTGTCAAGATAGTCACCCGGTCGTTAAGTCATTCAGCTTCCCCATCGCTTGTGCGGAAGGTTGCAAAAAAGGGAGCGCGTGACACACACCCCCAGCACACCGCGACCGTCATAAATAGGAAGTCATTGCCAAGCATCCGAATGTGTAAATCACACGACCTATGCTGCAGCGGTCTTAAGTGTGAAAAAAAAGGCCATGGGTCATTTTTTTTCCAGTGGCGTTGCAATTTCAAAGGGTCGCTAAACGAACTGTTTTTAAGTCGAGGAGTGTCAGGTTGTTCACCAGAGCACCAGAGGGAAGGACGAGAAACGATGGTTTGAAACTGATCAAGGAGAGAAGCAACCTGGAATTAAGGAGAAACTTCCTGACAGTGAGGACAATCAGCCAGTGGAACAGCTTGCCACCAGAAATCGTGGGCGCTCCATCACTGGAGGTTTTCAAGAAGAGGCTGGACAATCACCTGTCTGAGATGGTATAGGTCAGGGGTCGGCAACCGGAAAAAGGAAAAGAGCCACTCAGAACCGGTTCCATCACACAAACGAAAAAGTGGGAGCCGCAAAAAGTGCACGTGCGTGCGTCCACTCACGCGCATGCGCAAAAACATTTTGCGCATGCGCAAAATGGGAGGCACCTGCGCGGCGACAGGTCTCCCCTTTGGAGAGGTGCGCGCCATCCTGTTCGGAGACCTGCCACGTTCGTCAAACATGGACGAACGCGGCAGCTGTGCAAACGGGACGGCGGCGGTTTGGAGAGTGCGCGCGCACCTCTCCCAAGCCGCCGCCGTCCCGTTCGGAGACCTGCCGCGTTTGTCAAACATGGACGAATGCGGCAGCTGTGCAAACGGGACGGCGGCGGCTTGGGAGATGTGCGCACGCACCTCTCCCAAGCCACCACCGTCCTGTTCGGAGACCTGCTGCGTTCGTCAAACATGGACGAATGCGGTAGCTGTGCAAACAGGACGGCGGCGGTTTGGAGAGTGCGCGCGCACCTCTCGGAAAGGGCGGTGCCACTCTCCATTTGGGGAGGTGCATGCGCACCACTGCCCGTTCAAAGAGGTGCGTGCGCACCGGGCGACTGGGAGCCGCAGGAGACGGCTCAAAGAGCCACATGCGGCTCCGGAGCTGCGGGTTGCCGACCTGTGGTATAGGTCCTCCTGCTTCAGCAGGGGACTGGACTAGAAGATCTACAAGATCCCATCCAGCTCTATTCTCTGTTCAATTCGATGAAAAACTTCTGGCCATTTCTCACAGTTACGACTGTTGCAACATCCCCATGGCGCCATGATCAAAATTCAGGCACTTGGCATCTGATTCATATGTATGACGGTCGCCGTGTCCCTGGTGGGGGTGGTGGTCACGTGATCCCCTTTTGCGACGTTATGACAAGCAAAACCCATGGGGAAGCCAGATTCACTTGAAAACCATTTTACTAACTTAGCACCGGCAGTGATTCACTTAACAATGTGCCAACCCAGTTGACCCCCAAATTTCTGTTGCTAAGCAACAACACTGTTAAGTGAGTTTTGTCCCAGTGCAGCATCATCATCATCATCATCATCAGTAGTAGTAGTAGTAGTAGTAATAGTAATAGTAATCAGGAGATGGAGGAGGAGGAGGAGGAGGAGAAAGGGACCTTGGAGGTCATCTAGTCCAACCCCCTTCTCAGGCAGGAAACCCTCCACCATTTCAGACAAATGGCTGTCCAGTGTCTTCTTAAAGACTTCCAGTGTTGGAGCATTCACAGCTTCTGGAGGCAAGGAGTTCCACTGGTTAATTGTTCCAACTCTCAGGAAATTCCTCCTTAGTTCCAGGTTGCTTCTCTCCTTGACGAGTTTCCATCCGTTGCTTCTTGTCCTGCCTTCGGGCGCTTTGGAGAATAGCTTGACCCCCAACTCTTCTTTGGGGCAGCCCCTCAAATACTGGAAGGCTGCTATCATGTCCCCCCTGGTCCTTCTCTTCATTAAACTAGCAACCGTTCCTCGTGTGTTTTAGCCTCCAGTCCCCTGATCATCTTTGTTGCTCTTCTCTGTACTCTTTCCAGTGGTTCACTTAACAACAGAGGCAAGAAAGGTCGTAAAACGGAGCAAAGTTCCACTTGACAATTTCTCTCGCTTAGGAACAGAGAGTCTGGGTTCCACGGTGGTTGTAAGACGAGGACTGCCTGTAGAGCAGGGGGTCTCCAAACGTGGCCGCTTTAAGACTGGTGGACTTCAGCTCCCAGAATTCCTCAGGAGGAATTCTGGGAGTTGAAGTCCACCAGTCTTAATGCGACCCCAGTTTGGCCGGCTGAGGAATTCTGGGAGTTGAAGTCCACCAGTCTTAAAGCGGCTGAGTTTGCAGGCTAAGGAATTCTGGGAGTTGAAGTCCACCAGTCTTAATGCGGCCCAGTTTGGCCGGCTGAGGAATTCTGGGAGTTGAAGTCCACCAGTCTTAAAGCGGCTGAGTTTGCAGGCTAAGGAATTCTGGGAGTTGAAGTCCACCAGTCTTAATGCGGCCCAGTTTGGCCGGCTGAGGAATTCTGGGAGTTGAAGTCCACCAGTCTCAAAGCAGCTGTAGAGGAACATGGCAATCCAGGCCTGCTGATGGCTTCTACCTCTTCCCCCTGCAGAGACGCCAAGGTTTGCAGCCTGCTGCTTCAGGCTCAGTATCCGGTGCTGGCCGTAGACGGCTCCGTGCCGGTGGTTGACGTCTTCTCCGGTCAAAAGAACGGGATCTTGAAGGCGACCTTGGCCATGGGTTCGACTGATCAGGTCTTGGCGCTGCAGAGAGTCAAGAAGGAAGAAGGGCCGGCATTTCCAGCCGTCCTGCACCCACCGCACGCCCTGGATCCCCTCCCTGCAGCCCCCGCGAAGGTGCGTCCACGCCGTTATCAGAGCAGGGCCACGGGAACGACCAGGGTTTTTCTCTCTATTTCCCCAAAAAGTTTCAAGTGGTGTGCATAGTATTCTTCTTTTTTATTTTTTTTAATCAGTTAGAGTAAGAAAAGGCGTGAAAGAGCGTCATTTGAACTTGGGACCTTGTCAGTTCTTATCCGGCGATGATTAGATGACCTGCATGGCTAACATCCTGAGTGAC